>NC_079196.1:57150778-57450778 GCF_029499605.1 Hyla sarda
CTTCATCATCATCATCATCATCATCATTCAGTGGTATCCATATAAAGAAAAACCACCGTGGTCTTTTTCATCATAGTCAGCATCATCATCATCACTATGTGGCAGAATAAAGCTACAGTATATGAATATTGTCAGCTACATATACAGGTTGGTTCCATCTCTGCTCCTTCACTAACAATTGGTATAAGTGAATTGAAGTTCCATTAGAATTCATTCCTGTGAATTAAGTTCAATCAGGCGGCCGGCAAAAACAGCCGTTGTTCCAATGACACAAACTATCATGAACAGTGCAAGTAGAATGTGATCTAGCACCATCGCGACAAACTTCCACTCTTCTGACGCCTGCAGAAATCAATGAAAAACAGGAAAAAGTTTGTAAACAATTCAATGCCGCCAAAAGATTGATCAGCAGTTAAAGGGGTACTCCGATGAAAAACATCTTATCCCCTATCCAAAGGAACCCCGCAATCTCCGGCGCGGCACTCTAGTCAACCATGCATGGAGCGAACTCCACTCTGTGCAGGATGACTAGTGACTACAGCCCCAATGCCCCCTCCATTCATGTCTATGGGAGGAGGTGTGATGGCTACATAGTAGCCACCATGCCCCCTCCCATAGACATGAGTGGAGGGGGCGTGGCGTGACGTCATGATCATGTAAGCTCCACGCTTCCCTGTTCTGGACCTGACGGATGGCTGCGGGTTTTTCGACAATAAAAACCTATTTTCAACTGTCTAACAAATTAACATATATTTGAAAATAAATGTATTTTACTACCTTTCTGTGATCTTTTATGATTTCCTTCTGCTCCTGGTGCAAACTGTCTGCTTTGTTGTTTTCATATCCCAATTTCCTGATATACATCCTGTAATGGACTTTCTGTTGATTTTTACACTCTAGCTGGGAATTTAGCCAACTCTATGTCCCTCCCAATACACTCCCTTGACTATAGGGTCTGCCCCATAGTGGGAGGGAGATAGAGTTGGCTGAATTCCTGTCTAGAGTGTACACACAAACTGAAAGTCTGTTACAGGTTGTGCACCAAACAGGAAGGTGGAAAATCCATGTGAATTTCAGCTGAAATTGACCACTAGCTCTTATATTTTATTCATAGCAAAGTCTACTCTATACATTGGTGGCAGAAACTTCTGACTAATAGTTTGTGTCTTGCTCAGTAGTCAGTCTTATCTCTGTTATCATACATTCTGTGTATTGTGTTCTGTATAACTCATATATCTGCTGTATTAAAGGGGTATTTCAGAGGGAATTTTTTTTTTCAAATCAATTGGTTGCAGAAAGTTATACAGTTCCAAACACGGACAGAGGTGTCAGCAGAGAGCACTGTGGTCAGACTGGAAAGAACTACATTATCTTTCTCTGTAGCAATGTCATGCAGAGCGCTCCGGGTCCCGCTGCTTCCCCGGAGCGCTCGCGGCTCTATGAAATTTAAAGGGCCAGTGCACCACTAATTGGTGCCTGGCCCAATCAGCTCAATACATATAAAAACCCACTTCCCCTTCCTGTCCTTGCCGGATCTTGTTGCCCTAGTGCCCTGAGAAGCGTTTTGTGTATCCCAAGCCTGTGTATCCAGACCCTTGCTGTTGCCCCTGACTACGAACCATTGCTGCCTGCCCAGACCTTCTGCTACGTCCGACCTTGCTCTTGCCTTGTCCTTGTGTACCGTGCCTGACTCAGCTGTCAGTGAGGTTGAGTCGCTATCGGGTGGAACGACCTAGGGGTTACCTGCCGCTGCAAGTCCATCCCGCTTTGCGGCGGGCTCTGGTGAGAACCAGTAACCCCTTAGATTCCGTTCCCCTGGTACGGCCCACGCCATCACCTCACTGACATAGAGGATCCACCTCCAGTGTCCTCTCTGCATACCAGTCCGGATCCTGACAAGCAATTTACAAATCTGTATAACTTTCTGGCACCAGTTGATTTTAAAATATATATTTTTCTTTTGGAGTACTACTTTAAGCTTAGGCAGAGTTCACATATGGTATTTTGGCCAGTATCTTTCACCAAAATCAGGATCGGAACCAACACAGAAAAAAAGTATAATTGAAAGGTTTGCACCCTTTCTGTGTTTTGGACCCATTCCTGGTTTTGGCTAAATACTGATCAAAATAAGGGCCAAATTCTGAACAAATTACTACATGTGTACCTCACTTGTGTTCCTGGCCAATGGGTATGTGGGTAGAGAGCTGCAACACATCCCCATTTAACTATGGTAAATCGAACAGAGTTATAGTATGTGCAGGGCCCTAGGCAATGTTGGTGCTTAGAAATCTCCAAAGTGGCGTCTGCACTTTACTTTCACTGCAGTCCCTTTCTAATATTAATAAATGTAGATCCAGGAAAAAAATTCAATTTTACCTTGTTAGACTCTTGGTCCGATTTCATGGTCTCTGCGATATATTTAACTCCTTCAATAGCACTTTTTACATCAGGATTCTTTAGGATCGGTGACTGGTAAATCACTGCAGCAGGACCCAGTTTCCCAGAAATCTCTGAAATATCGATGTCTTCTGCAAAAATCTTCTGTCCCTGTTTTTCTTGTGAAGGCCGTTTCATGGTAGAGAAAAACATCAGGTTCGGGATTGTGTCGATAAAGATCTGAACAGAAGGATAAGTAGTTACTGTCAATGCAGTTTACAGTACAACAAACCATAATGACAGCAGATAGAACTTATAACTTTTGCTCATCATGATACAGTATAATTGTAGGGTAACAAGTGCCATATATTGCTGCATATTTTCCTATCTATTGAAGTCAATGGGTAGCAAAATCAGCTGCAGAAACTATGCAGCAATATACGGCACTTGTGACCCTACCCTAAAGGCGCATATCATATTTAGAAACTGTTCAGTTTGCTTGAGTCTGACTTGCAGTACATGGCTGCTTATTATTTTCCAACTGTGCTGAATTGAAAAACTGCCCTTTTTTCCTACCTTATCCTTGTGGGGGAGGAAAAGCAACAAAGGAGGAAGCTTCTGTCCTAATATCCCGTCCTTAAATTCTGACCCCATATCCCCTCCTTATATCCCGACCCCAAATCCCCTCCTCATATTCCGACCTCATATCCTGTCCTCATATTTTGTTCTCATATCTCGACCTCATATTGTGACCTCATATCCTGTGCCCATATCCCGTCCCCATATCCTGACCTCATATCCCGTCCACATATCCCATCCTTATATCCCTTCCCCATATCTAATCCTCATATCCCGTCCCCTAATCTAATCCTCATTTCTAATCCTCATATCCTGTCCTCATATCCCATCCCCGTATCTAATCCTCATTTCTAATCCTCATATCCCATCCTCAGGTGAGGCTGCGTTGTGGTAAAGATATAAGCTGAAAATAAAAGGGGGACTGGACTGACGCATTCACCAGGAGATGCAGAGCGGAGCTTGTAGATTATGGCACCAGAAGTCCTATATACTTGCATGGGGGTAGGTTGGGGTAAATTTAACTATGATATATATATATATATATATATATATATATATATATATATATATATATATATAAATATATATATATATATATTTTTTTTTTTACATATAAGTAACATGTGACCAAGTATTATCGAAATATCTCCAGCCGTACGGAAGTTATGCTGAAACATACATTTCCCATAGATTTGTATGTGACTTTAAATAAAAACCCTGACTCTCGCAAATTAGGGTAGGTTAGGGTTAAATTATCGTATGTTTGTTGTTGACTTATAAGTAACATGTGTAACAAGTTTCATGTTAATATCTTTAACTGTTTGAAAGTAATGCTGGAACATATATACACACACACACACACACACACACTGAGTTTCCTATATACAGATAGTAGAGTGCATATCTACAGACACCCTATTACTTCTGCTACAGCTCTCACTCTATTGGTCAGTAGGGCAACTCCTGTGGTGACAGACTAGGCTTGGCCATGTACAGTATTACAAAGTAGTCCAGTGGTCTCCATACAGTGGCCCTTCAGGTGTAGTCCATTCATGTCAATGGCTGGCATGTAATAAGACATTTCCCCTGTAGTGGCCGCTGTAGGGTAAACGTGCGGCAGTTCAAATCTTCCCTGGTTAATTCAGCAGTTTTTTTGGGAGCTAGACCTGATTGGTCAGCTGGTCAGCTGACTGCTAAGATGTTTTTTTTTTTTTGCTTTACGACAGAATTATTTTCTTTATGCAACCCTTTTAATGAAACCATTAAACAACGTTCATTTTAATAAAGGTCTCCACAACTCACCTTCCTCACCCAAGGCGGCATTGTATGAGTACTCGGTGAGCGATGATGAGTGTTTATCACAATAACAGTAATAATAATGGATGCAATAACAAGCACCATTGTAAATAACATGTATTTTCCAATCAGCGGCACCGCGCTAGACGTTGATGGGATCAGTTCAACAATAACCAGAAGAAACACAGTCAGGGACAGCAGAACAGAGATACTCAGAGTCATTTTCTCCCCTGAAAAACACACAAAAATGTTATGTGGAATATAAGTGATGAGCTATACCCTATGTGCATGGCATCTCTCCTGACTACTGAGTTCAGTTGTTTCAGCCATACCTTTTATAAACATGCATAAAATCAAACACAGGCATTTTCCATAGACATACACTTGTAGTAGTATGGGTCATAAAGGCCATTTTAGACAGGCCAATGGCTACACAATAACAAGTTCCATTCTTGATGATCAGTGCTCGTTTCATGAGCCTTCCCACAGTTCAATCAGTTGAAGTCCAGGACAAGCAAATGATCGCTGGATCATTGGTGCAGCCCTAATTTATCATTGTTGGCCACACATCACCTGTTTACATAGGACATTGGTGCAGCCCTAATTTATCATTGTTGGCCACACATCACCTGTTTACATAGGACATTGGTGCAGCCCTAATTTATCATTGTTGGCCACACATCACCTGTTTACATAGGACATTGGTGCAGCCCTAATTTATCATTGTTGGCCACACATCACCTGCTTACATAGGACAATTTGCAGACAAATGTATACGTACCATGGTGGCAAAGCCTGTGGCTGTTATTGGGTCCTTGGAGAGAGGGGGCCCAGGCACCCAGTTGATCCCATTTCTTTTTATATAGGTAAAATACTGTGCATAACACCTCTCTCCAGTTTTCTTGTTAACTCCTTAAGGACAGACGGTGTAAATGTACACCCTCATCCTCTTCTTGTTGTATATTTACTTACATAGATACAGCTCATCACTGCTGTTTCTTCCCCATAAAGCATGTTTATAGGTTCATTCTTTTATTTGTTTTTAACTTTTCTTAACCTGATGGTTATATAATGTGGTGAAATGTGTAGCACTCAGGTTTCTGCATATATCTGCGTGTATTTGGAGATGCCTGACTTGATCAGTTTTTCCTAGGAACAACAACAGATCAGTTGTTTCAGGAACTTTAGTTCACAGGAATGAGCAGGAGGTGTGAACCGCATGCCGCTTATGGACTCTTGAAGTGATGTTTCAGAATCTAAATAATGATGGGGTTGGCAGATGCCCAGAAAATACCACCTATTGGCATGCATACTGTGGTCACCCAGTACAGGACCCCTGTACCCTAGCTGCCCTGTCCGCCAAACTCCATCCAGTGACCCCTGGGCCCCCCTGCACTTATGTTCTACCTACTCCCTTAAATGCCTTAAATGTTATGCAGTATAATGTACATAGAAACCTAGAATGTGTCGGCAGATAAGAACCATCTGGCCCATCTAGTCTGCCCAATAATCTGAATACTGTGAATAGTCCCTGGCCCTATCTTATATGAAGGATAGCCTTATGCTTATCCCATGCATGCTTAACCCCTTAAGGACCAATGACGTACCGGTACGTCATTGGTCCTGCTCTTCTGATATAACGCGGGGTTACACAGTAACCCCGCGTCATATCATGGCGGGCCCGGCGTCATAGTGAAGCCGGGACCCGCCTCTAATAGCGCGCAGTGCCGATCGCGGCGCCGCGCGCTATTAACCCTTTAGCCGCGCGCTCAAAGCTGAGCCGCGCGGCTAAAAGTGAAAGTGAAAGTTCCCAGCTAGCTCAGTCGGGCTGTTCGGGATAGCCGCGGCTAATCGCGGCATCCCGAACAGCTGACAGGACAGCGGGAGGGCCCCTTCCTGCCTCCTCGCTGTCCGATCGCCGAATGACTGCTCAGTGCCTGAGATCCAGGCATGAGCAGTCATGCGGCAGAATCGTTGATCACTGGTTTCTTATGAGAAACCAGTGATCAACATAGAAGATCAGTGTGTGCAGTGTTATAGGTCCCTATGGGACCTATAACACTGCAAAAAAAAAGTGAAAAAAAAAAGTGAATAAACATCATTTAACTCCTCCCCTATTAAAAGTTTGAATCACCCCCCTTTTCCAATAAAAAAAAAAACACAGTGTAAATAAAAATAAAAATAAACATATGTGGTATCACCGCGTGCGGAAATGTCCGAATTATAAAAATATATCATTAATTAAACCGCTCGGTCAATGGCGTGCGCGCAAAAAAATTCCAAAGTCCAAAATAGTGCATTTTTGGTCACTTTTTATATCATTTAAAAATGAATAAAAAGTGATCAATAAGTCCTATCAATGCAAAAATGGTACCGTTAAAAACTTCAGATCACGGCGCAAAAAATGAGCCCTCATACCGCCCCATACACGGAAAAATAAAAAAGTTATAGGGGTCAGAAGATGACAATTTTAAACGTATTAATTTTCCTGCATGTAGTTATGATTTTTTCCAAAAGTCCGACAAAATCAAACCTATATAAGTAGGGTATCATTTTAATCGTATGGACCTACAGAATACATATCAGGTGTCATTTTTACCGAAAAATGTACTACGTAGAAACGGAAGCCCCCAAAAGTTACAAAACAGCGTTTTTTTTTCAATTTTGTCGCACAATGATTTTTTTTCCCGCTTCACCATAGATTTTTGGGCAAAATGACTGACGTCATTACAAAGTAGAATTGGTGGCGCAAAAAATAAGCCATCATATGGATTTTTAGGTGTAAATTTGAAAGAGTTATGATTTTTTAAAGGCAAGGAGCAAAAAACGAAAATGCAAAAACGGAAAAACCTCCGGTCCTTAAGGGGTTAAACTCCTTCACTGTATTTGCAGCGACCACTTCTGCAGGAAGGCTATTCCATGCATCCACTACTCTCTCAGTAAAGTAATACTTCCTGATATTACTGCAGAAACCTTTGCCCCTGTAATTTAAAACGATGTCCTCTTGTGGTAGTTTTTCTTCTTTTAAATATATTCTCCTCCTTTACCGTGTTGATTCCCTTTATGTATTTAAAAGTCTCTATCATATCCCCTCTGTCTCTTCTTTCTTCTATACATGTTAAGGTCCTTTAACCTTTCCTGGTACGTTTTATCCTGCAATCCATGTACTAGTTTAGTATCATCTCTGAACTCTCTCTAGAGTATCTACAGTATATCCTTTTGGATCCAATAGAAAAGAGGGGGGGGGGGGGGGGGTTAGAGACAGCACTGTAAAAATGACTTATAGTCACAAATGGGTGCTCAGCTGCGACAGGTCCGAGAGTCCAAAACCTTCCTAAGTCAAATCCAAAAAAAGGGAAACAGCGGCACTCCAAAAATATGCAAAAAAATGTTGTCTTTATTCACCCATCATGTTCAGTGCAACGTTTCAGCCTCACAATGAGGCCTTTCTCAAGCAATTCAATAGTGTTACATCACTTCCTTTTATGGGAAACTCATTGGTGATATCATCAGATTACATTTACATCAATTAAATACAAAGCATATAAAAATATATACATGTTCACAACATAGTGCATTACAGACATAGTCATTTTCTCTCATATCATGTGTACTTTCCCATCCTCCGTTCCGATCTTCATAATACAGTTGCAGATCAGAGATACAGTTGTAGAATATGTAGAAGGAACCAGACGGCACTCACCAGAGATGGAACAGCGACACTTTAATTTCTCATGCACGGAGCCGCAGGCGGGTAGGACTCAGCGGTTGGCAGAGGGCGTGTGGGACGTTTCGTGCGCAGTGACGCACTTCCTCAGCCAATGCTGAGCGTTGGCTGAGGAAGTGCGTCACTGCGCACGAAATGTCCCACACGCCCCCTGCCGACCGCTGAGTCCTACCCGCCTGCGGCTCCGTGCATGAGAAATTAAAGTGTCGCTGTTCCATCTCTGGTGAGTGCCGTCTGGTTCCTTCTACATATTCTACATTGCTTTTGTGCTACTTTGGACTGAGCACCCCGGTAGATCAGCGTCGTTGTCTATAGCAACACTGGTTGTCATCTAGTGCACCCATGCTTCTTTGAATCCGCAGTGCAGTGCCGGCTTTTCCATTTCTCCCTCACTTACAGAGATACAGTTGTGTTTACATATTATAGAGTAGGTGGTCCCTCACCTCTGTGCCCATGTGCTCGCCATTGGGTTAGCTGTTTTACTATCGCGTCAATATTTACAAACGACGGACGCGATAGTGGAACAGCGAACCCAATGGCGAGCACATGGGCACAGAGGAGAGGGACCACCTACTCTATAATATGTAAACACAACTGTATCTCTGATCTGCAACTGTATTATGAAGATCGGAACGGAGGATGGGAAAGTACCCATGATATGAGAGAAAATGACTATGTCTGTAATGCACTATGTTGTGAACAGGTATATATTTTTATATGCTTTGCATTTAATTGATGTAAATGTAATCTGATGATGTCACCAATGAGTTTCACATAAAAGGAAGTGATGTAACACTATTGAATTGCTTGAGAAAGGCCTCATTGTGAGGCTGAAACGTCGCACTGAACATGATGGGTGAATAAAGACAACAATTTTTTGCATATTTTTGGAGTGCCCCTGTTACCCTTTTTTTGTAAATCCTTTTGGAGATACGGCCTCCAGTACTGTGCACAATGACTGAATTAAAATATGTTATAGCTTTAAGACCTGTTGTCATGTGATTGTAACCCAGTGAGGTAACCCGGTAAGACCATGTGACCTAAGGGTGATATTTTTTATATATCAACTGGCTCCGGAAAGTTAAACAGATTTGTAAATTACTTTGATTAAAAAAATCTTAATCCTTCCAATAGTTATTAGCTTCTGAAGTTGAGTTGTTGTTTTCTGTCTAACTGCTCTCTGATGACTCACGTCCTGGGAGCTCTGCAGTTCCTATGGGGATATTTTCCCATCATGCACAACTCCCGGGACGTGACATCATCAATGTGCAGTTAGACAGAAAACTTCAGAAGCTAATAACTATTGGAAGGATTAAGATTTTTTAATAGAAGTCATTTACAAATCTGTTTAACTTTCCGGAGCCAGTTGATATATATATATATATATATATATATATATATATATATATATATAAAGTTTTTGCCTGGAATACGCCTTTAACCTTTTACTTTAGAGGCTTGTAGGGAAATAGTTTCCCAGGATAGAGCATACAATTAGAGGGGCCAGAGATCGGCTCTTAAAGACATCCCTCCAGATATTTTAAATGGCAAAAAATAACAAAAAAACATGAATTTTCAGAGAAGTGTTGTAGCCAACTAAGGGTGCATTCAAACCCCGTTTTTGCAATACAGTTCCCGCATCAGGTTTTTGATGAAAAAGGAATTCCTCAAAACCTGACTGAACTGTATCAAAACGTGTGTACAAATTTCAACCCGTATATAGTTAAAAACCGTATACGGTTTGAAAAATGATGTCCGGTTGCATCCGTTTTTTAAAATGTATGCATTTTTAACTTTTCACTCCATTTTGAATAAAGTTTCACTTGTTTGATTGAAATTCCAAGAAAAAAACCTGTGCAAAGTCAAAAAACGTATGGTGAAAACCGGATGGAACCGTACGCACATACAGTTCTGTATGGTTCCCATTGACTCCCATGTTAAAAAAAACGTATACGGTTTTATAAAGTTTTCCCCCCGAACCAAAAACCGTGGTAGACTACGGTTTGGGGTACGGGAAAAAAAAATCTTTTTTCATCTTTTGGCATACGGTTTTCAATATGGTTCCATACGGTTTTCACATTGAAAACGTATACGGGAACTGTATTTCAAAAACGTGGTGTGAATGCAGCCTAAGTCTCCTGATTCCTGTTTACGAGTATTCCCATGACTATATCTATCACACCATCATACTTCATACCTGAATCTGTGGGCAGATAGAAAACTAAGCCAGTTAAAAAGGAGAAAAGAAGACATGGAATGATGACATTCACAACGAAGTAAAGAGAAAGACGTTGTAAGACGAAGTGGTAGGTGATATCCAGGTATGGGACATCCGGACAGCACGTGTACGTGACCCAATGCTTCCAGCAGCGGTAATCCTTCATCATCCACTCCCCACTCTCCATGAAGTTACTGAGATCTGGACGATCACTTTCCTGAAAGGGTAAAATAATAAATATAACAGTCATTTAGTTTATGTACTTTATATTACATTATTTTTCGCCCTATAGGACACACCGGCATATAAGACGCAATTTTGCAATTTTAAATGGTACCTTTCATCTAAAAAACTTTTGATATATTATAGATTAGTGTATGCAGAATAACTTTCCAATTGCATGTTATTAAAAAATATGCTTCTTTCTATTTAATTTTCCACATTGAAAAAATGACCACTAGAGGTCTCCCTACCAGTCCTTTTTTATAGATTTCAGAGTCATGCTGGAGTCCTAAATCTAAGACTGCAGCCGGAACACAGACAAACTCACCACTGCACACTGCCAGGGAGTTTGTCTGTGTTCCGGCTGCAGTCTGAGATTTAGGACTCCAGCATGACTCTGAAATCTATAAAAAAAAAAGGACTGGTAGGGAGACCCCTAGTGGTAATTTTTTCAAAGTGGAAAATTAAATAGAAAGAAGCATATTTTTTAATAACATGCAATTGTAAAGTTATTCTGCATACATTAATCTATAATATATCAAAAGTTTTTTTGATGAAAGGTACCCTTTAAAGGTGCAAAATCTAGAAAAAAAAGATTCTGAACCCAACAGTGATCTTCAACCTGCGCCGTTGGCTGTCCGGGCATGCTGGGAGTTGTAGTTTTGCAACATCTGGAGGTCCGCAGATTGAAGACCACTGGAGGTAATACTCACGTGTCCCTGCTGCTCCAGACCCGTCACCGCTGCCCTGGATGTCGCTCCATCGCTGTCGCCGCGCCCCCGTTGTGTCCCTGTCGCTCCGGACGTCTTCTTCCCCGGGATCCACGCTCTCAGTCGCCTTCATCCCGTTGCTATGCACGCCGCTACTATTGGTTGACGGGACGGCGTGCGCGACGACGTGATGACGTTGAAGGAGAGCGCCAGCCATGGAGGGGATCCCGGCACGGTGCAGACACCGAGGAGCCAGGTAAGGTCCCTACCGGTGTCCTGTAAGCTGTTCGGGATGCCGCGATTTCACTGCGGCGGTCCCGAACAGCCCGACTGAGCAGCCGGGTTAGTGTCACTTTCGCTTCAGATGCGGCGGTCAGGTTTGATTGCCGCGTCTGAAGGGTTAATACACGGCATCACCGCGATCGGTGATGTCCTGTATTAGCCGCGGGTCTCGGCCGTTGATGGCCGCAGGAACCGCCGCGATAGGTGTGTGTATTCGCCGTATAAGACGCACCAACTTTTGCCCCACAGTTTTGGGGAAGAAAAAATGCGTCTTATACGGCGAAAAATACGGTATGTGCATTTCTATTATGGGTCATTGTATTCCTGGATAAAGAACATTATAGCATTGGACTATATAATTGACGCATTTCATACAGCACTTGGACATGTATCATATAGTCATAATGGACTATATGCCGATATAGGGGGAATTTTCTCTGCCGAGTAATACAATTACATTTAATGTATAGGACGAGAACATGTTTGGAAGCGTTGAGTAGCCGCTATATTGGCAGCAATTGTGCCCCTTCTACTGTGCATGGGTGATGTTCCCTTCATAGGTGCATTGGTCACCCCTAAAGTCTGTATGACGTGTGATAATTATAAGTAATCATAATTAGTCAGCATTTAAACAGCATATGGGAAAGGAGCAAATCCCCCATACCCACAGTGCATCAGTGGCTGATACAGTATATATTTATAATTACTGATTTTAGTAGATCTTATTGAGGTATTTGTATATACGTTGATACCAGCCGAGCAATTGCCTCAGCCCCTTCATTGCACACTGCTGCTTGTACTTGTAATCTATATACTTTTTACATGAGTGTTGCAAGGCAGTATAGGCCATCAATTTTTACAGACTGGATAACCCCTTTAAAATACACCTGTCATAAAAAATAATATGTTATTGATTAGCCTGTTTGAATTACTTTTCTCATATATGTGGTGTCCCAGTACAGGACCTTGTCCTGTCCCTTGTCTAAAGTCCCCTCAGCTAGACTCCCTCCATTCCACAGGGCTCTCCTGCAGGGCTTGCTCCTTGGTGGCCTCATAGAAATATATTTCTGTATAGTGTACAAATGTATAGGACCTACCTAGGTCACGTGATATCTTATAATGGTTGTACAAATGTTTAGGACCTTCCATGGTCATGTGATGATGTCATGTGATGTACCCAGAGTTCTCTGGGTTCAGGACTTACAGGCTTTGCAACCAATGGGATTAGTCCAGCCCCCCTAGTATATAAGGGGCTGTAGTCACTAAATTCGCTCTCTTGGTTCCTGCACTCTCTTCCTGCTGGACTATCAAGCAAGCACAATCAGCATATCTCAATTCATCTCAACTAGGCCAAAGCCTAAAGAACCAGCAGCCACTAAAACCATGAGTTATAAAGCTCTGTTTCCTAAATCCTTGTGACTACTATTCAACTCAATTCATACAATTAGTAGAACAGTGGCCTGCTTAAAGCTAAAGACTATTAGTCCCAGCAAAGCCTGTGAGGAACCTGCATCCCGGTTACCTCAAGATAAACTGTTTCATTGTAAAGACTGTTTGCATAAGAAGTTCAGTAACATTTCCAGTTATCTCATAAAATCTGCTGTGAACATTCCGTTTATTATCCCTGCTGTTTGTGGGCCTGTTGGCGGCAGGATCTCCTATACTAAGTAAACCTCACACTGGTGTCATGACAAATCAAGGTTTAAAGGGGTATTCCAGGCAAAACCTTTTTTTTATATATATCAACTGGCTCCGGAAAGTTAAACAGATTTGTAAATTACTTCTATTAAAAATCTTAATCCTTCCAATACTTATTAGCTTCTGAAGTTTTCTGTCTAACTGCTCAATGATGATGTCACGTCCCGGGAGCTGTGCATGATGGGAGAATATCCCCATAGGAACTGCACAGCTCCCGGGACGTGAGTCATCAGAGAGCAGTTAGACAGAAAACAACAACTCAACTTCAGAAGCTAATAACTATTGGAAGGATTAAGATTTTTTAATAGAAGTAATTTACAAATCTGTTTAACTTTTCGGAGCCAGTTGATATATAAAAAAAAGTTTTGGCCTGGAATACCCCTTTAATACCACCACACCCTACAACACCATTGCAACACCCTGACACCACATATCATTCTTAAAGTTTTGTTACTTTATGTGTTAAATTAACCCATAAAAGTTTGGCCACCAGGGTTCCTCATTCTGGTCCTGCCTGCAGTCCTGTTTGCAGATTGTCTTCTGCAGCAGCTTGGCACAGACAAAAGACAGGAAATGCAGTTGGGACCTCAGCTCAGATTAGATCAGTGCATAGTGCTGAATATTGTGCTAAATATTTCTGCTCTTTTTGCAGCTGCTGGTAATAGCTGACACACTTTAGAATTCAGTGCTGAGGTGAGGTCTCAGCCAATCAAAGCTCATCCCACACTGAACTGTTCTGGGCTGTGTGCAGCAGAGTGAGGGAGGAAGTTCTCAACTGTATGGCTTCAGATGATGTCACACCTGCTGGGGAACACCCCTTCCCAGTCTGTGGAGGGGACTAAGATTGAGCAGAAGATACAGAACAATTTCAAGTTTGGAAAAAAAAATAAATAATAAAGTCAGGGTGTGGTTTATCATGATGGAGGAGGGGGGAGGGGGAGAACTGGGAGGATTAAAAAAATATATCAAGTTAATGACAGGTATTCTTTAAGGATAGGAAACAATCTATGATTGAGATAACTTCAATATAGGTATCCAATAACTCTCTGCTGAGGAGGGTGCAGCTCTGATCACCTCCCCAATGGGTTGGACAACTTTCTGACCCCTTAAGAGGTGGAGAATGGAAAGATCTCATGTACATGTTCCAAAAATATTTTTAGTATTCAAGCATGAAAGTGGTCTCTGAATCTATTTAAAGTAATAACCTTGTCCTAAAATATGATGTAACCTTTCATCTTGTGACAAGAGAAGTATTTATTTACTATTGTATGCTTTGTATACTATTGAATTGAGGATTGGAAGTTGTTACAAAGATTGGACACAAGGTGTCGCTGTGGTTCCTATTTCTCTTAGCTGCATTCCTTCAGATCTGCTCTTTGCTTGTGTTGCTGGTTGTATTGAGAGACTATTGGGGGTATCCTCTGGCTAATAATCTGGTTGTCATTGTAACCAAATGGGGACATATTCAATCATTTATTAAGTCTTACTTAGCCGAAGCAATCTAAGATTGTGCCAGATTTGTAACAGTATAGTTAATGCCTGTCTTGTTTTTTTTTTTTTTTGGCACAATTTAATAATTTAAGACCAATCCCTTTGCCCCCTTAAATGAAGCCATGGCCATTGAAAAAAATTATAAAATTGGCGAGCCATTCACAAAAAAAAATGTGTTTTTTTAAATGTGTGCACCACTTTTTAAACCAAACTGGAGCTAAGTACACACAAAAAATGGCAAGTGTAGCTTTGAATATACCCCATTGTGTTCCCTCACAGAAAAGAGTGGTGCAATGTCTGTGTCACAGGTAAGTCAGTGTTTTCCAAACAGTGTGTCTCTAGGGTAAGTTCTCCCACATGAATGGCCCACAATGTCTGTTGTGAAGGGCAACATTTCGCATCTAGTATTGTGTTCGCTGAAGTTGGTTTGCAAAACCTGCAGCTAACAGAAATAGGAACTCCAGCGCCACCTTGTGCTCTAACTCTGTAAGCACTTTAAAGGGGTTATCCAGGAAAAAACTTTTTTATATATATCAACTGGCTCCAGAAAGTTAAACAGATTTGTAAATTACTTCTATTAAAAAATCTTAATCCTTTCAGTACTTATAAGCTTCTGAAGTTTAGGTTGTTCTTTTCTGTCTAAGTAATCTCTGATGACACGTGTCTCGGGAAACGCCCAGTTTAGAAGAGGTTTGCTATGGGAATTTGCTTCTAAACTGGGCGTTTCCCGAGACAAGTGTCATCAGAGAGCACTTAGACAGAAAAGAACAACCTTAACTTCAGAAGCTCATAAGTACTGAAAGGATTAAGATTTTTTAATAGAAGTAATTTACAAATCTGTTTAACTTTCTGGAACTAGTTGATATATAAAAAAAAGTTTTTTCCTGGATAACCCCTTTAACCCCTTAACCCCTTAACGACGCAGGACGTATATTTACGTCCTGCGCCGGCTCCCGCGATATGAAGCGGGATCGCGCCGCGATCCCGCATCATATGGCGTCGGTCCCGGCGCTAATCAACGGCCGGGACCCGCGGCTAATACCACACATCGCCGATCGCGGCGATGTGCGGTATTAACCCTTTAGAAGCGGCGGTCAAAGCTGACTGCCGCTTCTAAAGTGAAACTGAAAGTGACCCGGCTGCTCAGTCGGGCTGTTCGGGACCGCCGCGGTGAAATCGCGGCGTCCCGAACAGCTGACCGGACACCGGGAGGGCCCTTACCTGCCTCCCCGGTGTCCGATCGGCGAATGACTGCTCCGTGCCTGAGATCCACTGATCACAGGCATGTTAATACACGCCTGTGATCTGTGTAAGAGATCAGTGTGTGCAGTGTTATAGGTCCCTATGGGACCTATAACACTGCAAAAAAAATGTAAAAAAAAAGTGTTAATAAAGGTCATTTAACCCCTTCCCTAATAAAAGTTTGAATCACCCCCCTTTTCCCATAAAAAAAAATAAAACAGTGTAAGAAAAATAAAAAATAAACATATGTGGTATCGCTGCGTGCGTAAATGTCCGAACTATAAAAATATATCATTAATTAAGCCGCACGGTCAATGGCGTACCCGCAAAAAAATTCCAAAGTCAAAAAAAGTGTATTTTGGTCACTTTTTATACCATTAAAAAATGAATAAAAAGTGATCAAAAAGTCCGATCAAAACAAAAATCATACCGATAAAAACTTCAGATCACCGCGCAAAAAATGAGTCCTCATACCGCCCTGTACGTGGAAAAATAAAAAAGTTATAGGGGTCAGAAGATGACATTTTTAAACATATAAATTTCCCTGCATGTAGTTATGATTTTTTCCAGAAGTGCGACAAAATCAAACCTATATAAGTAGGGGATCATTTTAACTGTATGGACCTACAGAATAATGATAAGGTGTAATTTTTACCAAAATATGCACTGCGTAGAAACGGAAGCCCCCAAAGTTACAAAATGGCGTTTTTTTTTTCAATTTTGTCGCACAATGATTTTTTTTTCCATTTCGCCGTGCATTTTTGGGTAAAATGACTAATGTCACTGCAAAGTAGAATTGGTGACGCAAAAAATAAGCCATAATATGGATTTTTAGGTGGAAAATTGAAAGGGTTATGATTTTTAAAAGGTAAGGAGGAAAAAACGAAAGTGCAAAAACGGAAAAACCCTCAGTCCTTAAGGGGTTAAGTATGGAAGTCAATAGGATACGTATGATAGTAGATGCTTATCTCTCTTATCACAGTATGATGTTTTTAAAATTATTTTAGGACTCCGGTGAAAAACGTTTTATTTAAATCAACTTTTAATAAACTGCTGCCAGATTGTTAAACAGATTTGTAAATTACTTCTGTTTAAAAATCTTAACCCTTCCAGTACTTATCAGTTGCTGTATTCTCCACAGGAAGTTATTTTCTTTTTGAATTTCCTTTCTGTCTGACCACAGTGTTCTCTGCTGACACCTCTGTCCATTTCAGGAACTGTCCAGAGCAAGAGATGTTTGCTATGGGGATTTCCTCCTGCTCTAGACATGGACAGAGATGTCAGCAGAGAGCACTGTGGTCAGACAGAAAATAAAATCAAAAAGAAAAGAACTTCCTGTGGAGCATACAGCAGCTGATAAGCACTGGAAGGATTAAGATTTTTAAATAGACGTAATTTACAAATCTGTATAACTTTCTGGCAACAGTTGGTTTTAAAAAAAATTGTTTTTCGCCGGAGTACCCCTTTAAGGCCATGAATTATGCATAGAAATTCTACACAAACATTCCGCTGCAGCAGAGTCCTGTTGATTTTAATGGGATTCTGCTGCGCTGTGCACACGGAATTTTCCGATTCGGGAGTCTGCAAAAAGAATACAGTGGTCCCTCAAGCATTGTATGCTGAAACCATTGTATGTTGAGACCATAACTTTATGGAAACCTGGTAATTGGTTCTGAAGCCACCAAAATGTTATCCAAAAATAGGAAAAATGGAGGATTAAAGAAAAATAAGTAGATAACTAATACAGATAGAGCAAGTCCCTACATATAAAAGTAAGAATGTTCTGCTGGGAGCTGTAAATCACTGGCTGTGTCAGTGTTTCCCAACCAGGGTGCCTACAGCTGTTGCAAAACTACAACTTCCAGCATGCCCGGACAGACGTTGGCTGTCCGGGCATGCTGGGAGTTGTAGTTTCGCAACAGCTGGAGACACCCTTGTTGGGAAACAATGGTTTATGTAGAGGACAGGAGCTTCTTCAGGGTCCTATACAGTACACACAGTGTCCCAAATGGAGCCGCCCTTACTTGGTGTCCAAAGGAGCAGCTAACCCTGGCACAGGTAAGGAGTAGTACAGAACTTGTAGTTCCTCCCTGTACTGTAGGGGGCGCTATCAGGCAGCCAGTCAGTGCATGCACTTTAGTAATAGAGGTGATTTACCAGTAAAATGTCCATTCTGATTGGTCAGTTCCTCCAGTTGTGACAGGTTTCACAGATCTGGACTGTCTGTAGCATTGTATGTTGAGTCTGGTTTCAAGTTACAATGGTCCAGAAAAAAAACATTGTATGTTGAAACTATTGTATGTTGAGGCCATTGTAAGTTGAGGGATCACTGTAGTCATGTCTGTTCTTTCTGCATATTCCTCTGGGAAATCCATAGCTGTCAGTGAGACGGCACATTTTCTAAACAGTCCTAGTGCCCGCTGGATCAGTCCTAGTGCGAAATGTCTGCCTGTTTTTTCCAAACAAACATTCCGCAGATTTTCAGTCATGTGAACCCGATCTTACAGTCCATGCTGGCAGTGGCACCAAGTTTGGTATGAGGAAGAAAGCTTCTACAAGGCTGAGCTGTACCGGTTGGTAAAGATAACGTTTAACGGCTGTAAATGGTATAAACCATGGAGATTGTGAGACTATGAAAAATACAGGATTAGGCTGGGTTCACACTACGTTTTTCCCATACTGTTTTCAATCCATTTTTCTAAAGAAAACCGTATGGCAAAAAAACGGATTGAACAGTATGGGAAAAAGTAAACCGCATGCGTTTTTAAACTGTATGCTGTTTTTAAAAGTGCATACAGTTCTGTCCGTTTTTATTTTTTTTTTAAAACATACGTTTTTGAAAATGTTGTCCATTTTTAATGGGAGGGGTGTTGAGTTCCGTCCATTTTTATAAGAAAAAAAAAAACATGTTTTTGATAATTTTGTCCATTTTTATAAAAAAAAAAAAAAAACATATGTTTTTTGATAATTTTGTCCATTTTTAATGGGAGGGGTGTTGGGTGGGGACTTTAGGATGCAAATGCGCATGTGCAAAGTAAAAACCGTATACGTTTTTCCCGTATGGAACTGTATACATGTGCGTTTTCCATTGACGTCCATGTTAAAAAAAACTTATGCGGTTGCAGTACGGTTTTTAAACCTGGAGACAAAAACGTGGTCAACCACCGTACTGCAACCGCATACGTTTTTTTTAACATGGACGTTAATGGGAAACGCACATGTATACGGTTCCAAACGGGAAACCGTATACGGTTTTTATTTTGCACATGCGCATTTGCATCCTGAAGTCCCCACCCAACACCCCTCCCATTAAAAATGGACAAAATTATCAAAAACATATGTTTTTTTTTTTTTATAAAAATGGAAAAAATTATCAAAAACATATGTTTTTTTTTTTTATAAAAATGGACGGAACTGTGTGCACTTTTAAAAACACTATACAGTTTAAAAACGCATACGGTTTACTTTTTCCCATACTGTTCCATCCGTTTTTTGGCCATACGGATTGAAAACAGAATAGCAAAAACGTGATGTGATCCCAGCCTTACAGGTTTTACCAATTGGGATACTAGATGGGTAGTGTATCCTATACAATCCAGATTGCTTACCGGGTTTATTACTACTAACTTGCCATCGTAGGTCCAGGTTCCAAGTTTCATGCTGCAGTTCTGCTGGTCGAACGGAAAGTAGGTGACTATAATTTCACAGTAACTTTTAAAAATGGCCGGAGGTGTCCATATTATTTTTCCTGTATAATCGAGGAGGATCTTTGTATCCTGTACAATTGTAAAGTCTCCATCTGCACTGTAATGCAATAAAAGAGATGGTAATTCACTTTATGTGTCGGCCTGTTTTCATGCACTGAATACAAGAGATGAGCGAACTTACAGTAAATTCGATCCGTCACGAACTTCTCGGCTCGGCAGTTGATGACTTTTCCTGCGTAAATTAGTTCAGCCTTCAGGTGCTCCCGTGGGCTGGAAAAGGTGGATACATTCCTAGGAAAGAGTCTCCTAGGACTGTATCCACCTTTTCCAGCCCACCGGAGCACCGGAAAGCTGAACTAATTTATGTAGGAAAAGTCATCAACTGCCGAGCCGAGAAGTTCGTGACGAATCGAATTTACTGTAAGTTCGCTCATCTCTACTGAATACTAGACTACATAAAGTTGTGGTCTCCAAAGTGGGGACCTCCAGCTGTTGCAAAACTACAACTCCCAGCAGGCCCGGACAGCCGTTGGCTGTCCGGGTCTGCTGGGAGTTGTAGTTTTGCAACGGCTGGAGGTCCCCACTTTGGAGACCACTGACATATAGGGTGTGCAGAACCATGCAAGCTGTCATTGGTTTGGAGAACAATCCTGAATAATATTGAAGGGGTACTGTAGTGTAGGAAAATGTATCCCCCTATCCAAAGCATAGGGGATTAGGGTCTGATCGCGGGGGTCCGACTGCTTGGGTCCCCCTGTGATCTGCTGTAGGGTGCTCTGGTTCTCGTTGCCTACTCTTTGGATATGGGATAAATTTTTCTACACTGCAGTAACCCTTTAATGTATATCAGTATAATGTATTGTACTATAGTAAATGTACTATTATATATATATATATATATATATATATATATATATATATATATTAGTATATGTACAATTCTGTATAGTAAGGAATTTTTATTCATTCTTAGAAATTGTATAAACCACAAAAACAGAAAAAAATATATAATATAATAAATATATAATCAGATCTTACTTGTTATAAAGGACTAAATCAGGGCGCCAAATGTTACTGGAAGGAACTCGGATTTTCTGGATCCCGCCATAGTCTGCTGGATTCCATTTTAAATTCACATCAACCCATTGCTAATCAAAGAAGACATCGCCAACAAATAAACAAATTATTATTATTGTTATTATTATTATTTATTATTAAACAGCAATTAAAGGGGTACTCCGTTGAAAAACTTTTTTTTTAAATCAACTGGTGCCAGAAAGTTAAACAGATTTGTAAATTACTTCTATTAAAAAATCTTAATCCTTCCTGTACTTATTAGCTGCTGAATACTACAGCGGAAAATTCTTTTCTTTTTGAAACACAGAGCTCTCTGCTGACATCATGAGCACAGTGCTCTCTGCTGACATCTCTGTCCATTTTAGGAACTGTCCAGAACAGCATGTGTTTGCTATGGGGATTTCCTTTTACTCTGGACAGTTCCTAAAATGAACAGAGATGTCAGCAGAGAGCACTGTGCTTATGATGTCAGCAGAGAGCACTGTGCTCATGATGTCAGCAGAGAGCACTGTGCTCATGATGTCAGCAGGCAGCTCTGAGTTTCAAAAAGAAAAGAATTTCCGCTGTAGTATTCAGCAGCTAATAAGTACAGGAAGGATTAAGATTTTTTAATAGAAGTCATTTACAAATCTGTTTAACTTCCTGGCACCAGTTGATTTAAAAAAAAAAGTTTTTCACTGGAGTACCCCTTTAATAATGGGTTGAGCTTATTGTGAGAGTTTTATTTACCCACATGATGTCACATCATCAACAAAGTCATAAATTCACTGAATCCTAAGGCTAGGTTCACACAATGTTTTTTCAGACGCATTTTACACA
The DNA here is from genome assembly GCF_029499605.1 of Hyla sarda. NCBI lineage: Eukaryota > Metazoa > Chordata > Amphibia > Anura > Hylidae > Hyla > Hyla sarda. The sequence continues at coordinate 57,172,223 of NC_079196.1, forward strand.
AAATGGCGCCATCATTTTTAACAATAATGTGCTCTACGGCAAATGGTTGTCTGTGCACACAATATGTAAAAATACAGACACATTTATCACAGTCGCTTATTTACGTGACTGTAATAAATGTGTCCGTATTTGCAGTTGTTACAGATTTTGCCTTGGAGTTCAGCAGAGCGAATAAACTGGTAACAATTCTGCAGGGACATAACTGTTGTCTATGGGGATCATGTAACACAGAAATCAGAGACAGATCTTTTTGATCATGTAAAAATACCAAACCCTGGGGCCGTACCCAAATAAACTGCCCCAAAAATATAACTTTTATTCTTATAGTTTAAAATATAAAGCACACCCTAACAAAAATGTATAAAAGCAGATACAGTGACAGAGTGTATACCTGTTGGACTTTTGTATACAGGGACTTCCCTCTTGTAGAAATAGAAGTAGTGAATGGAAGTGCAGTCAACTGTCACAGACTCTATCACTGAGTGAGTTTAAAAAGTAACTGTAAGGCCTTCCCCGACATGTTTCGCCGTTAACAACGGTGTTATAAAGAGGCAAATGCGGCAATTGCCTCTTGATAACACCGTTGTTACAGCGAAACATGTCGGGGAAGGCCTTACAGTTACTTTTTAAACTCACTCAGTGATAGAGTCTGTGACAGTTGACTGCACTTCCATTCACTACTTCTATTTCTACAAGAGGGAAGTCCCTGTATACAAAAGTCCAACAGGTATACACTCTGTCACTGTATCTGCTTTTATACATTTTTTATTAGGGTGTGCTTTACATTTTTAAGCATAAAAGGTATATTTTAGGGGCAGTTTATTTGGGGTGTTTTACCCTGGGGTACGGCCCCAGGGTTTGGTATTTTTTCAGTTAAGGGCCCCTCACTTGCCCTGTGGGTACTCCTGGTATATATTTTTTTTTATCATGTAACATGGAGAGCTCTGCCAGATCTTTTACTTGCACACAAAGTGTCTTGATGCCAGCTTGAATGGCATGGGAATGGGGCAAAGGTGAGTTGCCGTCTGTTTTTGACTTTTTTTGTCACAAAAAAGACAAAATTAAGGAGTAGGGGGTCAAACTATATTATGATGCGACTTACCCAACTATTATTAGGGGTCTAAGTAAGTAGCTACTAATAGGAGTCTACCTACCTAATATGATGCTGGGTCTACCTACCAAATACAGAGGGTGTACCTACCTAATGGGGGGGGGGACTACCTAAATACCTATTATTGGAGGTCTACCTAGTAACACAATATAAGGGGGCTACCTACCTAATAAAGTGGATCTACCTACCTAATATAGTGAGTCTACCAATGTAGTATAGAGGATCTACCTACCAACTATGGAGTCTTGATCTACCTTATGAGGGGATCTGCCTAATATTTAGTATTGAGAGTGTACCTATTTTCATAATATTGGAGACCCAATATTAGCGGTCTACATACCTAAGATGAGGGGTCTACCTTCCAACCTAGCTTATATGAAAGGTCTATCTAAGGAGTAGGTGCAAAGGGGGGTGCATATTGGGGCACATGGGCCAATATTGGGGGGGGGGGCCTACCTACCTACCTACCTACCTACCTGGGTGTTTATCTACTAAACTACATACCTAATGGGGAAGTCTACCAACCTACAATATGGGAGTCTACTTACCTACTAAGTGGGGATACAAAAGAACACCACAACTGTATGACAGCAAAAAGTAGAAACATTACTGTACAGTGGTTCCCCGAGGAAGTCAAGAGGCGAAACATGCTTCAGGGTCTGAGGTAGAGGTCTCTGCACTTGGATCTATATCCATTCATGGTAGGATAGGATTATATTATATTTGATATTTACTATTGCATTATTATTATTTACTTTACACAGACCATTTTTTTGAAAACATGCTTTAAACTTATGTGTAGGATTTGGTATCTGGCGCTTACTATTATTGGCTAATGGGTTGCATTTTTATACTATTTTGAGTTGAATTTTTCTTGTACTACAAGGGATTTTTTTTAACGTGTACTCTTCATGAAAGCATGCGGCTACCACTAGGAGGCACTTGCTGCTCGTGCATATATTAAGCTACTGTAGTATTGAAATCAAAATGAGCTATATAAATGTGACTGCACTGAGATCTCTATAGAAGGGGCCGTATCTATCACATGACAAGCAGCCAAAGAAGTTCAGTGCAGGTTACATTCAGGTTAAAGGAGTACTCCGGTGGAAAAGAAATGTTTTCAAATCAACTGGCACCAGAAAGTTAAACAGATTTGTATATTACTTCTATTTAAAATTCTCAATTCTTCCAGTACTTATCAGCTGTTGTATGCTCCAGAGGAAGTTGGGTAGTTCTGACCACAGTGCTCTCTGCTGACACCTCTGTTCGTGTCAGGAACTGTCCAGAGTAAAGCAAATCCCCATAGAGACCTCTACTGCTCCGGACAGTTCCTGACATGGACAGAGGTGGCAGCAGAGAACACTGTGGTCAGACTGGAAAGAACTACATAACTTCATCTGTAGTATACAGCAGCTGATAAGTACTGGAAGGATTAACATTTTTAAATAGAAGTAATTAACAAACCTTTTTAACTTTAAAGAGTACCTCTCATCAAATAAACTTTTGATATATTTTACATTAATGAATGTTGAATAAGTTTCCAATAGCATGTTAATGAAAAATATGCTTCTTTCTATTGTATTTTTCCCGATCAGTCATGTCAGCAAGCATTTCTGACTCATGCTGGAGTCCTAAACACTCACCAAACAGGCTGTGAACAAAGCAGGCTGGCAGCTCTGAGTGTTCTCCTTTGTGAACAAAGCAGACTGGCAGCTCGTAGTGTTTAGGACTCCAGCATGAGTCTGAAATGCTTGCTGCCAGGACTGGTAGGGAGACCCCTAGTGGTCATTTCTTCAAAGAGGAAAATTAAATAGAAAGAAGCATATTTTTTAATAACATGCAATTGTAAAGTTATTCTGCATACATTAATCTATAATATATCAAAAGTTTTTTTCAATGAGAGGTACCCTTTAACCCCTTAACGACGCAGGACGTATATTTACGTCCTGCGCCGGCTTCCGCGATATGAAGCGGGATCGCGCCGCGATCCCGCATCATATCACGTAGGTCCCGGCGATCATCAACGGCCGGGACCCGCGGCTAATACCACACATCGCCGATCGCGGCGATGTGCGGTATTAACCCTTTAGACCGCCGCTTCTAAAGCGAAAGTGAAAGTGAAAGTGACCCAGCTGCTCAGTCGGGCTGTTTGGGACCGATGCGGTGAAATCGCGGCGTCCCGAACAGCTGACCGGACACCGGGAGGGCCCTTACCTGCCTCCTCGGTGTCCGATCGGCGAATGACTGCTCCGTGCCTGAGATCCAGGCAGGAGCAGTCAAGCGCCGATAATGCTGATCACAGGCGTGTTAATACACGCCAATGATCAGCATAAGAGATCAGTGTGTGCAGTGTTATAGGTCCCTATGGGACCTATAACACTGCAAAAGAAATGTAAAAAAAAGTGTTAATAAAGGTCATTTAACCCCTTCCCTAATAAAAGTTTGAATCACCCCCCTTTTCCCCGAAAAAAAATAAAACAGTGTAAAAAATAAATAAAATAAACATATGTGGTATCACCGCGTGCGTAAATGTCCGAACTATAAAAATATATAATTAATTAAACCGCATGGTCAATGGCGTACACGCAAAAAAATTCCAAAGTCCAAAAAAGCGTATTTTGGTCACTTTTTATACCATTAAAAAATGAATAAAAAGTGATCCAAAAGTCCGATCAAAACAAAAATCATGCCGATAAAAACTTCAGATCACAGCGCAAAAAATGCGTCCTCATACCGCCCTGTACGTGGAAAAATAAAAAAAGTTATAGGGGTCAGAAGATGACATTTTTAAACGTATAAATTTTCCTGCATGTAGTTATGATTTTTTCCAGAAGTGCGACAAAATCAAACCTATATAAGTAGGGTATCATTTTAACCGTATGGACCTACAAAATAATGATAAGGTGTCATTTTTACCGAAATATGCACTGCATAGAAACGGAAGCCCCCAAAAGTTACAAAATGGCGTTTTTTCTTCGATTTTGTCGCACTATGATTTTTTTTTCCGTTTCGCCATGCATTGTTGGGTAAAATGACTAATGTCACTGCAAAGTAGAATTGACGACGCAAAAAATAAGCCATAATATGGATTTTTAGGTGGCAAATTGAAAGGGTTATGATTTTTAAAAGGTAAGGAGGAAAAAACGAAAGTGCAAAAACGGAAAAACCCTGAGTCCTTAAGGGGTTAAGTTAGTGTTTTCCAAACAGTGTGTCTCCAGCTGTTGCAATACTACAACTCCCAGCAGGGCCTGGTAAGCCTTTGGCTGTCCGGTCATGCTGGGAGTTGTAGTTTTGCAACAGCTGGAGACACACTGTTTGGAAAACACAGGGTTAAGTATTATTTCTAATATGGAAATTAAATCTAGAAGACTGTAAAAGCATCCAGAGGAGCCCTTACTTAAAGGGGTACTCCCGTGGAAAACTTTTTTTTATTAATCAACTGGTGCCAGAAAGTTAAACAGATTTGTAAATTATTTCTATTAAAAAATCTTAATCTTTCCAGTACTTATTAGCTGCTGAATGCTATAGAGGAAATGGTTTTCTTTTTGGAACACAGAGCTCTCTGCTGACATCTCTGTCCATTTCTGTCCAGAGCAGGAGAAAATCCCCATAGCAAACATATGCTGTTCCTAAAATGGACAGAGATGTCAGCAGAGAGCACTGTAGTCATGATGTCAGCAAAGAGCTCTGTGTTCTAAAAATAAAACCATTTCCTCTGTAGTATACAGACCCTAAAAAGTACTGGAAGGATTAAGATTTTTTAATAGAAATAATTTACAAATCTGTTTAACTATCTGGCACCAGTTGATTTAAAAAAAAAATAAAAAATAAAAAAAAAGTGTTCCACGGGAGTACCCCTTTAAAACTCAACGAAATAATCACCTTAGGCTTGTCAAGCTCTCTACTGACACCTCTGTCCATATCAGGAACTGTAAAGAGCAGGGACAAATCCCCATTGCAAACCTCTCCTGCTCTTGACAGTTTCTTAGACAGACAGAGGTGTCAGCAGAGAGCACTGTGGACAAGACAGAAAGGAAATTCAAAAAGAAAAGAATTTCCTGTGGAGCATACAGCAGCTGATAAATACTGGAAGGGTTAAGATTTTTAAATAGAAGTAATTAACAAGTGTGTTTAACTTTCTGGCTACAGTTGATTTAAAAAAAAAAATGTTTTTCACCAGAGTACCCCTTTAATATGTTTTCTATAGATATTCATTATTATTAGTTTGTATATATAGACTACAGCATGATTGTTTATCGCAAGGATATCAGGGCATGATGGGAGTTGTAGTTTTCCAGTAGCTGGAGAGCCACAGGTTGGGGAACACTGGTCTATGAGGATAATACTTTCCTTGCTTTGTTTATTAATAGCTGGACACTTCATGTATTTGTCAGGACCATTTGTCTGGCTTTGACCTTCTGCCATTCTTAGTCCTCGAATACAATCTGGAGCATTGAGAAGCATGCAAGAGTCTGCCCATGTCTAATCCACTGTCATGATCTGAACAGACAAGAAGTAGACATTGCCACAATGAAGCCATATAGTCATCATGGGTAAACTGATTGTATTCACATTGGAATGGATGACACTGAATGAGACATTTATGGGAACACAGTAGTCTATTGTTTTATCTGGGGATTATGATACCCAAAATATATCATCTACAAAAAAGAGGATACCTTGGCACCGCTATCATTATACTAACTGGACGTTCACTGCAGCTCCTACAGCAACATGCAACTTCGAGACTCCTTCGGTGCTCACATTAAATACATATAGCAATACTCCAGCACTTGTAAAGTAAAAAGAATGGAGCACTCACCCGGTGTCTTGCTTCAGTATTTTCTTTATTTCATATATAAGACATACATGCAGGGGAATGGATGGGCGATGGTCCGTATTAGGCCTGACGATGCACTGAGTGCGCAATTTGGACCATTGCCCATCTACTCCCCCACACCACCGCCCCTCTGCATGTATGTCTTATATATGAAACAAAGAATATACTGAAGCAAAAGACCGGGTGAGTGCTCCATTCTTTTTACTTTACAAGTGCTGGAGTATACCCAAAATATACATTTATATTCATGTATCCTTAGAGATTTAGATAACAACCCCTTATTACAACATGACATACTAAAAAAGTCATGTTGTTGTTTTGGGAGTTGGAACCGAGCGTGCTCCATACACAGTAGGTAATCCCAGCCGTTTAACCCTCTAGATGCTGCTGTCTACAGCAACGGTGGCATCTAGGTTTTGGAGGGAAGGTGGGTTGTCATGGTAGCTTAGAGGCTTGTGAATGCAGTTACACCATGACTCCTATTGTGGTGGCCCAGTACAGGAGTTGCACCCCTGTACCCTTGCTGCTCTGTCATTCAGTGACCCCTGCCCCCCCCCCCCCTTCACCTATGTGCCCTTACTAGGAAAGCAGTGCCTATGTTATGTATTGTAATGAATACATATTGTCATATACCTTTAAGTAATGTTGCTAAGTGTTGTAACCAAGGAAGGTACCAGTGACCATGTGACCTACAGGGTGAGCTATGGGACCCCTCCAGAGTCTCCCCCATGTAAGCCCTGGGAGGAGCTGGCTCACTCTCTTTTCCTGCTTAGCTGAGTTGCAGTGAGGTCAAGTCCTGAGAGAGTGTCTGGTGTCCTGAGGAGGCCTAAGTCTACAACGCAGCCACGGATCCACAAGTTTACTGCCCCACAGGTGAACGTCAAAACCTGGTAAGCTATAAACGGGGTGAAGTCTGTCTAGTCAGTCCCAGTCAAGTCAGTCAAGATGTATCTGTGTCAAGTCAGTGTGGCCCTGCATCAAATTGTCCAAGTCCACTACAATTCCCAGCAAGCCCTGGGGTCTCTGAAGTCACTGGTCACCTCCTTGGGCCTAGCCAAGCTGTATAGACTGTTACACCTGTCTGACTCAGTAAAGCTGTGGTTGTTCCGTAAGTTGGCATCAGAGTCATTATTTGCCCTCGTGCCTAGCCCAGGATACAGCGGTATACCTACAGGTGATGTAGAGGTTAAACCACACCCTGGCATCATGAACACAGGGGGTTAATGTCATCTGCCCCTAGGGTAATTCCATCTGCCCTTATCACACCCTCACCACACTATTACATACTGTTATAGAAGATAAGTAAAATGATAATACACTGTAACACTCAAGGTATAAAGCAATCAAATGTACAAGGGGAACCATAAAAAGTGTTAAAGTTAAGCAAAGTTTTTTTTATTAAAAATAAAAAAACACCCATTTATCATATATAAAACTCAACTATAAACAATAAACATCAACATCAAAAATGTCCAAACTAGTCACATAAAATTTTGAACAGTGCATGCAATAAAAGAAAAACATAACCAATGCCAGAATTACTGTTCCTGATCACTTCATCTCCCAGAAAGTATGGATGTGCCACCAAAATGGTACCAATATAAAGTATAGATTATCCCACAAAAACAAGTTCCCACTGATAGCTATGCATGTCAAAATATGGTGATGCAAATCATGTCATATGTAAGATATATATAAATAAATAATTATATATCTACATATATAAAACTCAATGTATGTGTGTGTGTGTGTATGTATGTATGTGTGTATGTTCCACCATTACGTCCAAACGGCTGTAGATATTAACATGAAACTTGACACACATGTTACTTATACGTCAACAACAAACATAGGATAGGTGATTTAACCCTTACTCACCCCCATTTGCCAGGGGCGGGGTTTATGTTTAAAGTCCTATACAAGTCTATGGGAAATAAATGTTACTGCATAACTTCCAAACAGCTGGAGATATTTCGATAATACTTGGTCACATGTTACTTATATGTCCACTCACATTTGTGAGGCTCGGGGCTTTTGTTTAAAGTCCCATGTAAATCAATGGGAAATGTATGTTCTCATATAACTTCTGTATGGCTGGAGATATTTCAATACCTGGTACACATATTACAGGTCAGGATGGGTGGTCGAGATAGGAGGTCGAGATAGGAGGACGGGATAGGAGGAAGGGATAGGAGGACGGGATAGGAGGACGGGATAGGAGGATGGGATAGGAGGACGGGATAGGAGGTCTGGGATAGGAGGTCGACATATGAGGATGGGAAAGGAGGACGGGAAAGGAGGACGGGATATCCCACATAACTTCAGTACGGCTGGAGATATTTCAATACCTGGTACACATATTACGGGTCGGGATAGGAGGTCGAGATAGGAGGACGTGATAGGAGGACAGGATAGGAGGTTGGGTTAGGAGGTCGGGATAGGAGGTCGACATATGAGGACGGGAAAGGAGGATGGGATAGGAGGACAGCATAAGAGGTCGAGATAGGAGGTCGAGATATGAGGACAGTAAAGGAGGTTGGGATATGAGGACGGGATAGGAGGTCGAGATAGGAGGACGGGATAGGAGGTTGAGATAGGCGGTCGGGATAGGAGGTCGGGATAGGAGGTTGGGATAGGAGGTCGAAATAGGAGGACGGGATATGAGGAAGGGATAAGAGGTCGGGATAGGAGGTCAGGATAGGAGGTCAGGATAGGAGGTCGGGATAGGAGGATGGGATAGGAGGACGGGATAGGAGGTCGAGATAGGAGGTCGAGATAGGAGGTCAAGATAGGAGGACAGGATAGGAGGATGGGATAGGAGGTCGAGATAGGAGGACGGGATAGGAGGTCGAGATAGGAGTATGGGATAGGAGGTCGAGATAGGAGGTCGAGATAGGAGGACGGGATAGGAGGTCGGGATAGGAGGACGGGATATGAGGATGGGATATGGGGTTGGGATATGACAACAATATATGAGGATGGGATATGAAGTCAAAAGCTTCCTCCTTTGTTTATTTTCCTCCCCAACAAGGATTAGGAAGGTAAAACCGGGCAACACCGGGTACTCAACTAATATATATACCAAATTTATATCTTTTGCTACAAAAAAAATATATATATATATTTTTTTTTGTAGCAAAAGATATAAATTTGTTATCATGATCATATTGGTCTATGGAATAAAGTTACCATGTCACTTTTACTGCAGAGTAGACATCATAAAGCTGAAGCTAACAAAATGGCGGAATAGTTGTTTTTTCCCTCAACACCACAAATATATATATATCTATATATATATATATATATATATATATATATATATATATATTTTTTTTTTTTAATGAATATATTATAAGGTAAAATAAACGGTGCCATAAAAGATGACAACTGGTCCCACTCAAAACAATGCCTCATATGGCAAAAGAAATACGTGTAACATAAATCTGCCGGACCCCAATGAAAAACCTGTAACAGGGTCAACTCAACTAAAGGTACAGTTGGAGGTAACTGGGAGCAGTCTGTGAGTCAGCCAAATGCTGCTGTAATTGCCCACTGGCCCCTGGTTTTGCTTATCACGCACAGGTAGGTTAGTGTTAGGTCCCGCGCCACTTGAGAAACCTTGGCGTTGGTGTGCGGGCTCAGGTATGTCCTTCATATAAGAATATACTGGCTAATGTCTCAATTTTAACATCAGTTTTGAGGGTTAGTTATTGTCATTGTTTACATCTACCACAGTAGTGCACCTAAATTCTTGTATTGTATTATTTAACTCAACTGAAGACAGAAAGTTGCTGTTAAAATTCTCAACTTTTGATGTGATTGAAAAAATAGCCACTAGGTGTCTCTCTTCTGTTCCCTACGCAAGTCAAACAGTTAATTTGGTCTCCTCCCGTCCTGGTAGAAGACCAAACTCAGGAAGAGCTTTTTTTTTTTCAACTTCGTTTGTTTGTTAACCTGTTGGGAACTAAGGGCGTACAGGTACGCCCTTGCTCCCTGGTACTCAAGGACCAAGGGCGTACTACCGCGCACGGGGCGGTGATCGGAACGCGATGGCTGCTGACGGCTTTTCCGGGCTGATCAGGTCTCTGGTGACCCGATCGCCCGGAAAATAGGGATGATCGGAGCTGTCAGAGACAGCCCCGATCATCCTAAAGGATAGGAGTGAGCTGGCAAGGGTGCCACCTCCTCCTATCCCCTGCAAATGGCCAGTCCGGACTGACCAGCAAATCACAGGGCAGGGGTGGGGGGGTTGAAAGTTGAGATCCATTGAGGCGGGGGGAACGGCGTCAGATACTTGGCAGGGAGGATGCAGGCAGCGGGGAATGGCGCAGACAAGTGGAGGCAGCAGGGACCGGTGCAGGCAAGTGGAGGCGGCGGAGTCAGAGGAAGCAATGAAAATCGCTGTAAAGTGATCTTCACTGTTGATTCTAGGAGTTTCAAAAGTACAACTCCCAGCATGCTCATACAGCCTTTGGCTGTCTGGGCATGCTGGGAGTTGTAGTTTTGCAACATCTGGAGGGCCACAGTTTGGAGACCACTGTGCAGTAGTGTCCAAACACTAGCGCTCCAAATGTTGCAAAACTACAATTCAAAGTGTGGTAACCTTGGGGGATAAAGCCTTGTGGGGTGTAGGGTAGTTAGGGTGTTGCTGTTCGGAATAATAAAGGGCGCTGTTAACCCTTGTCACTCGTGACGCCAGGGTGAGGGTTAAATTCTGTAATCTTGATAGGCCTATTGCCACCCTTCCCAAGAGCAATAGGTGAATGTAGAATAAAGGATTGTCCGCAACCACTGTTAACTGAAAACTTGCAGGAACTTTTACTGAAGAATTTCTGTACATGCAGCAATAGTAACAGTCCAGATAACAGAGTCTCTATGCATATAGCGGAGCAGCGATTGACAGTTGGTTGGGATCAGATAAGCTCAATTTAGCTTCTCTGAGATTTTGTAGCATAGATCCGCTGGATTTAAGGGTGCGTTTAGGTCCAGTGATCTTGCGGGGAGTAGCGGGGAATTGCTTAGTATAACCGCTTTGATATAGGCCGAGGCCGCTAGGCTTTGGCCTAGTAAATTGTCTTGTAAGCTGCGGAGGTCCTACCTCTTCCAGAATCAGCAACCCAAGAGAGGGATCAAGATGGCGCAGGTCCCTTATATGGGCAGGGGCTGGCCGTTTTGGATTGGTCCATAACAACTGTCACTCACCGTTACATTGCATTGTGGGTGAATACGTCATGGGAACCTCCAAAGGTCCTGTAGCAAAACCATAGAGTTCTAAACCTAATCACGTAACCCGCAGGTCCTGCTACGCTGAAAGGGTAGGCATTTGAATATATACATATTTATACTTATATTTATATGAACTTCTATACAAATATAAACTAACTAAGGGGTGACAAGGGGATAACTATAGAAGAGGGACTCTGACTATGGGGACCTCCACAAAGGTACAGTATGAAATACGGTACCGGGACACCACAAAAGCATGCCGAGACTGTTCAGGTATGCTGGGAGTTGTAGTTCGGCAACATCTGGCTCTTCAGATGTTGCCAAACTACAACTCTCAGTGTTTCCCAACCTGTGTTGCAAAACTATAACTCCCAGCATGAACTGACAGACCATGCATGCTGGGAGTTGTAGTTTTGCAACAGCTGGAGGCACACGGGTTGGGAAATACTGAGTTAGGAAACAGACAGTGGTGCGGAAACACTGTACCTAACTCAGTGTTTCCCGACCCGTGTGCCTCTAGCTGTTGCATAACTACAACTCCCAGCATGCATGGTCTGTCAGTGCATGCTGGGTGTTGTTGTTTTGCAACAGCTAAATGTTTGGCCCCCTCACCCCCATGTGAATGTGCAGGGTACAATCACACGGGTGGGGGTTTACAGCGAGTTGCCCGCTTCAAGTTTGAGCTGTGGCAAATTTTCCTCTGCAGCTCAAACTCTCAGCGGGCAACTCGCTGTAAACTCCCGCCGTGTGAATGTATCCTAAAAACACTACACTAATACTAAATAAAGGGTAAAACACTGCATATACATATAACCCTGCACTGTCGCCCCCCCCCCCCCCCCCGTAAAAATTAAAAAAGTATCGCACGGCAGTGTTTCCAAAACGGAGTTTCCAGCTGTTGCAAATAACAACTACCAGTACTGCTAGACAGCCATTTACTGTCCAGACATGTTGAGAGTTTTGAGTTTTGCAACAGCTGGAGGCACCCTGTTTGGGGAAAACTGACGTACAGTATTTTTGGTTGAGGAGGCAAGTTTAATACTTGCTTCCGGGTCCACCCCTATGAAAATCCCTAATTTAGGCCTCAAATGCTCATGGCACTCTCTCACTCCAGAGCCCTGTCGTATTTCAAGCCAACAGTTTAGGGCCACATATGTGGTATCTCCATACTCAGGAGAAATTGTGTTACAAATTTTGGGGGGCTTTTTCTCCTTTTACCACTTAGGAAAAGGTAAAGTTGGGGTCTACACCAGCAAGTTAGTGTAAAAAAAAATATCATGCTGGTGTTGCCCCATACTTTTCATTTTCATAAGAGGTAAAAGGAAAAAAAGACCCCCAAAATTTGTAACGCAATTTCTCCTGAGTATGGAAATACCCCATATGTGGGCGTGCGGGCGCACAACAGGGCTCAGGAGTGAGAGCGCACTATGTACATTTGTGGCCAAAACCGGTGATATGCACAGGGGTGGCTGCTGGTTACAGCGGAACTGACATAAATGCAAAAAAAAAAAAAAAAAAACACCCACATGTGACCCCGATTTAGGAAACTACAACCCTCACGGAAGGTAACAAGGGGTGCACTGAGCATTTACACCCCACAGGTGTCTGACAGTTTTTTAGAAAAGGGGTCTGTGAAAATGAAAAATAGATATTTTTCTCAAAATGCTGGTGTTACCCCAAATTTTTCATTTTTACAAGGGGTAATAGGTGAAAATGTCCCCCAAAATGTTTAACCCCATTTCTCTCGAGTAAGGAAATACCTCATATGTGGATGTAAAGTGTTCTGTGGGTGCCCTGCAATGCTCAGAAGGGAAGGAGTGACAATGGGATTTTGGAGAGAGTATTTGGTTGGAATAGAAGTTGGGGGCATGTGCGTTTACAAAGCACCATGGTGCTAGAACAGTGGACCCACCCCACCCCACATGTGACCCCATTTTTGAAACTACACCGCTCACGATATGTAGCAAGGGGTACAGCTTTTACACCCCACTGGCGTTTGACAGATCTTTGGAACAGTGGGCTGTGCAAATGAAAAATTACAATTTTCATGTCCAACTTTATTGAAAATTCGTCAAACACCTGTGGGGTGTTAAAGCTTACTGTACCCCATGTTATGTACCTTGAGGGGTGTAGTTGCCATGTGGGGTGTTTTTTGCTGTTCTGGAACCATGTGGCCTCCTAAATGAGACATGCCCCCCAAAAACCATTTCAACAAAATTTGCTCTCCAAAATCCCATTGTCGCTCCTTCTCTTCTGAGCCCTCTAGTGCACCCACAGAGCACTTTATATCCACATATAAAGTATTTCCTTACACGAGAGAAATTGGGTTACATATTTTTCCTTTTACCCCTTGTAAAAATAAAAATATGGGTCTACAAGAACATGTGAGTGTAAAAAATGAAGATTTTGAATTTTCACCTCCACTTTGCTGCTATTCCTGGGAAACCCCTAAAGGCTTAAAAAAAAACTTTCTGAATGTAATTTTGAATAGGTTGAGGTGTGCAGTTTTCATAATGGGGTCTGTTATGGGGTATTTCTAACATAAAGACCCTCAAATTCACTTAAAAACTGAACTGGTCCCTGAAAAATTCAGATTTTGAAATTTATGTGAAAAATTGGAAAATTACTGCTGAACTTTGAAGCCCTCTAATGTCTTCAAAAAGTAAAAACATATCAACTTTACGATGCCAACATAAAGTAGACATATTGTATATGTGAATCAATATATAATTTATTTGGAATGTCTATTTTCCTTACAAGCAGAGAGCTTCAAAGTTAGAAAAATGCAAAATTTTCTAAATTTTCATGAAATTTTTGCATTTTTCACCAAGAAATGATGCAAGTATCAACGAAAATTTACCACTAACATAAAGCAGAATATGTCACGAAAAAACTATCTCAGAACCAAATTCATAAGTAAAAGCATTCCAGAGTTATTAATGCTTAAAGTGACAGTGATCAGATTAGCAAAAATATGCTCCCGTCCTTAAGTTCATAATGGGTTTCAAATAACAATAGGTGGGGGTACTCTATCTATCTCACAGTGTATTGTCCGAGAAATTAGCCTAGAATGGTATCCTCTAACCACTGGAGAAAATGATAAAAAGCAGAAAAATTTGGCTGGTTCTCAAGGACCACATAGAAATGATGATAAGATGCAAAAAAAAAAAAAAAAAAAATTATTATAATAATAATAATTAAATAAAATAAAATGTATAATAAAATGAGAAGAGTGTGTGTGTTATTAAATGATAATGGGAAAGAATATGTAGTAAATATAGCTGTAATGAATGGTAGAGAATAGTGAGTAATAAATGTAGTTGTGGTATTGGTGTATGTGACAGTGGAATAATGTCCGGGTGTGAATGGAAAAGGTGTTGGTGTTAATGTAATATAGCAAATGAACACGTTTCGGTCCGCCTGGGACCTTCTTCAGTGATGATCACTGAAGAAGGTCCCAGGCGGACCGAAACGAGTTTGATCCAGCTCAACAGCTCATTGACATTACCCTCAGTCTCAAACAAAGTACCGGACACACCGCGGACATCAGCTAGGACATCACCGCCACCACCGCTGCATGCACCATCTTCGCCTATTGCTCCACGTCTACAACTCTGAGCGCCTACCCGATCTCTGACAGAGTGGTAACCTGACCTGGACGATCGGACTGCTGCAAGGCAGACCCGGCTGTCACCATTAGGTAATCACCACAGAAGAAGGAGAGGACTGCCATATCCTCCAGCACAGGGTAAGAGGTACGCTGTACCGACGGGACTTTATTCCACCTTCACGGCCGCCGTGCCGTGTATTTGTTTTGCCGCATAGCCGCCGTGCTGTGTTATTAGACGGCCGCCGAGCCGTTCACCAACTACTGTACTACCTCCAAGTCTGTACACCAGCTTGTCCGGCACCCATTCCATCTTTCCTCCTTACTACTAATGAGGAACTCTCATCTTGTCAAATAGGAGTGGGCAAAGAACTGTGGTACTCCAGCGCCTGCAAGTGCACTGCAGGCGCTCCCACCACCCAACTTTCACTTTCCACCTGTTCCGCATACTTCTTGAGACTGTTTGAACCAATTGTACTAATTTTAATAATTTTTTATGCAAAAAAAAAAATTATAATTTTTATGCAATATATTCTTCTTAAACTACAACAAGCGCTGTAGGTTAGTGCTAGGATCCAGCACTTGCATTACTAGTGTTATGTTTATGTTGATAAATTGTATCTAATAAACTATTATACTTTGGACATGGTCAGCACATGAGTTATTGCAACACACGTAAATCCATATATCCTTTTGGTTCATTTGCTATATTACATTAACACCAACACCGTTTCCATTCACACCCGGACATTATTCCACTGTCACATACACCAATACCATAACAACTACATTTATTACTCACTATTCTCTACCATTCATTACAGCTATATTTACTACATATTCTTTCCCATTATCATTTAATAACACACACACTCTTCTCATTTTATTATACATTTTATTTTATTTAATTATTATTATTATAATAATTTTTATTTTATTTATTTATTTATTTATTTTTGCATCTTATCATCATTTCTATATAGTCCTTGAGAACCAGCCAAATTTTTCTGCTTTTTATCATAATGGGTTTCGTCCCCAAAAGAATTTTTCTTTAAAACAGATATTTTTGACAGTAAAGAAAAAATAAGTACATAGAATAATAAACAAAGGTCACTACATATTAACCAGGTTACAATATGGGAATCTGCATAGATCCAGCTGTCAAGATGTACAGAGCTTTTTAAAGCTCGGAAATTTTTTTAAGGGCAGAAGGGGTGTTAGGAGTAGTTAGTGAATATACCGTATTTTTCCCCAATTTATAGGTGCAAAATAAAAAAAAATTAAGATTTTGAACCCAATAGTGGTCTTCAACCTGCGGACCTCCAGATGTTGCAAAACTACAACTCCCAGCATGCCCGGACAGCCTTTGGCTGTCCGGGCATGATGGGAGTTGTAGTTTTGCAACATCTGGAGGTCTGCTGATTGAAGAGCACTGCAGGAGGAGGTAATACTCACGTGTCCCCGCCGCTCCGGATCCGTCACCGCTGCCCTGGATGTCGCTCCATTGCTGTCGCCGTGTCCCCGTCGCTCTGGAACGTCTCTGCTCCCGGCCGGGTATCCTCGCTCTCTGTCGCCGCCATCACGTCGTTACGCACGCCGACGCACGTACGCAAAGATGTGATGACGAGGAAGGAGAGCGCCGGCCATACAGGGGATCCCTGAACGAAGAAGACACAGAGGAGGCAGGTAAGGTCCCTCCCGGTGTCCTGTAAGCACTAACCTGGCTATTCAGTCGGGCTGTTCGGGACCGCCGCGGTGAAATCGCGGCGGTCCCGAACAGCCCAACTGAACAGTCGGGTTAGTGTCACTTTCCCTTCAGACCGCGATCGGTGATGTCCTGTATGAGCCGCGGGTCCCGGCCGTTGATGGCCGCAGGGACCGCCGCAATAGGGGTGTATTCGCCGTATAAGACGCACCGACTTTTTCCCCCCAGTTTTGGGGAAGAAAAAGTGCGTCTTATACGGCGAAAAATACGGTAATCTGAGTTAGCTTAAAAAATATGGTTTGATGACAGGTACTCTTTAAAAATCTTGATCATTCCAGTACTTATCAGCTGCTTTATGCTACAGAGGAAGTTGTGTAGTTCTTTACAGTCTGACCACAGTGCTCTCTGCTGACACCTCTGTCCATGTCAGGAACTGTCCAGAGCAGGAGCAAATCCCCATAGCAAATCCTGCTCTGGACAATTCCTTACACGGACAGAGGTGTCAGCAGAGAGCACTGTGGTCAGACTGGAAAGAACTACACAACTTCCTCTGTAGTATGCAGTAGTTGATAAGGCCGATGGCTGTCCGGCCATGCTGGGAGTTGCAGTTTTGCAACAGCTGGAGACAAGCTGTTTGGAAAACACTGCTGTACATGGTATCACAGATTAGTCCTATTTACTTGAACAGGACTTATCTGCAGTACCAGACACAACCATACATACAGGGTTGAAAGCGCTTTCTAAAGTGCTACAGTCTCTTTATTATGCTGGTCTTTATGGGTCCCAATTTTATAACCCCACAAATCATATATTGACAGTCAGGAAAGACTGAAAGATAGATGATACCGTCTGAATCTGAGAAACCCTTTAGGGTAGGATCACACATAGCGCATCTGCATCATATTTTACTCTACGGATGCGCCGATGCTAATTACTAGAGAGAGCTTCCTGCTGCGGCTTGGTAGCTCTGTATGTCTGCTCATAGCGGCAGATTTCCTGCTGCACATCTGCTACGAGCAGGCGCTTTGTCTACAGCAGGAATTTTGCTATTATGAATGGACACACAGAGCTACCTGGCCCCAGGAGGGAGCACTCTTATGACTGCTGCTGGCACATCGACAGAGTGACATACCCTGTGGATGTTCTACATGTGACCCTGCCCTTAAAGGGGTACTCCGCCCCTAGACATCTTTTCTCCTATCCCAAAGGGCGGGACCCCCGCAATCTCAGCTGTGGCACCCTAGACATCTAGTGCACGGTGCGAACTTCGCTCCGTGCCGGATGGCTGGCTATGCGGGGCGGAGGCTTGTGACATCACAGTCACGCCCTGCTCGTGTTGTCATGGCCATCCCCCCTCAATGGAAGTGTATGGGAGGGGGCGTGACGGCCATCATGCCCCCTTCCATAGACTTATCGAGGGGGCGTGGTCATGATGTCACGAGTGGGGCGTGACCGCGACGTCACAAGCCTTCGGCGCTACACCCGACGCTCTACACGAATGCTGGGTGAAGCAGGGAGATCGCAGGGGTCCCCCTTTGGATAGGAATAAGATGTCTAGGAGCAGAGTACTCCTTTAAGCTTTGTTTTCCAAAAAGAAGATGATATAAAAAAAAATGAAACTTAAAAAAAGGTGGAACCACAAACCTGTTTTAGACGAACATTTGTCGCTACAATTTGATTGACTTCATCCTGGAAACATAAGGCAGAATAGTATTAGTGAAGATAAAGAGGGCAGAGAAATGATAACTCTACTTACAAAAGTATCTTCCATACCACATTAATAAGCTGGATGAGCTGTAATCCGACCGTCACCACAACTTTATCATTGAAGGTCTCCACTGGACGCACAACCTTGTTGTAATTATTAAAGAGGTCGTTTATCAGGCGAGTTTCATGTTCATAGGAGAGGACAGCCCCGGCTATAGAGATGGGGGGAAAATATTATACTTTGTATTTCATATATATATTTCACACTCAGATGGGTCTTCAACCATATTCCAAGATCTTTCCAAGGGTCTCACAATGCTTTTGGTCGCTTATAAATTTCAGCAGGAAACAGATTGGGAGAAGAAAATTGATGGACCTTCTAAGTGGTCTCTACTGAGGTGTACAGCGGGACGCAACTAAGCCTCTCCCATAATAATCTGGACTTTATTGTAGAAAGGACATTACAATAACAAGTCTCAAACTTCTTCAGGTATTCGGTTTGCATTTGAAACATGCCTTCATTCTTGAGGTTAAGGGGGTCTCAACAGTCGGGCCTATTGTGATCAGATAATTATTCCCTATCCTGAGAATAGGGGATGACTGGTGAACATTAGCCACCCTATTACATGGGGTGGTACTGTGCTTTCCAGCATAGATGGTGGTCAGCAGGGCTACATGAGTCCTAAAGCCTTAATCCATTACCAAAATAATTGAGATGCTTGACATATCCACAGTGGCCTAGTGCCAATTCTCTCAATCTTTACCTTATGCTCTAGGTCTACCTGTATATGATATTTAGCATTTTTTTCTCTGTTAAATGTTGGAAAATTAAGAAAAATGTATTAAAAAAAAACAAAACAACATACAATCCATTCAGAAAGTAAATTCCGCCCTACTTATGCCTGTGAGCCAATGAGAGTTCTGCAAGCACAGTTGTCAGAGCTTAGCAACGTCCCTAGCAACCAATAGAAACTTGCTGGCACGACCTGTATATAAGATCACTCCCCACCAGCATTCCTTCGCAGATTCACATGGTGGTTTAGAGAGGAGAGTGTTTCTGTGCTTTTGCTTGCGTCCTTTGTGCCTTGTATCCTGTGACAACCAATTGTTTTTTTAAAGCAGAAGAAGCAAAACTGATAACACAGTGATAACTCTGAGTACAGATAATGTAGTAGATGTGACCTGCAGTCCTATGTAACACCACATATAACACAGTGATAACTCTGAGTACAGATAATGTATAGATGTGACCTGCAGTCCTATGTAACACCACAGATAACACAGTGATAACTCTCTGAGTACAGATAATGTATAGATGTGACCTGCAGTCCTATGTAACACCACAGATAACACAGAGATAACTCTCTGAGTACAGATAATGTAGTAGATGTGACCTGCAGTCCTATGTAACACCACAGATAACACAGTGATAACTCTTTGAGTACAGATAATGTAGTAGATGTGACCTGCAGTCCTATGTAACACCACAGATAACACAGTGATAACTCTCTGAGTACAGATAATGTAGTAGATGTGACCTGCAGTCCTATGTAACACCACATATAACACAGTGATAACTCTATGAGTACAGATAATGTAGTAGATGTGACCTGCAGTCCTATGTAATACAACAGATAACACAGTGATAACTCTCTGAGCACAGATAATGTCTAGATGTGACCTGCAGTCCTATGTAACATTACAGATAACACCGTGATAACTCTCTGAGTACAGATAATGTAGTAGATGTGACCTGCAGTCCTATGTAATACCATAGATGTCACAGTGCTCCAAAGTGAGAACGCCATGCATATTTGAGGACTAAATTAGGGAATTGCATAGGGGTGGGCATAGGGGTATTGTACGCTAGTGATTCCCAAACAGGGGGCCTCCAGCTGTTGCTAAACTCCCAGCATGCCTGGACAGTCAATGGCTGTCCGGTAATACTGGGGAGTTGTTTTGCAACAGCTGGAGGCTCTGTTTAGGAAACAGTGTCGTACCAGACGTTTTTCATTTTTATTGGAGAGGGGAGGGGGGCTGTGTAGGGGTATGTGTATATGCAGGGATGTGGAATTCCTATCGCCCGACGCCCGGGACTAGCAGTTTCGGGCGCCGGGCAGGTGAATTTGTCCGGCCCTTAGCCCGGCTTCGGGCAATCAGGGCCGGACCTGACAAGTGTGGCGGCGATCTGCAGTCTGTATGGAGCGGGCACCCGACTCCTGCCAGCTCCATACTCTACAGCACCCGGCTGTAAAAAACTGTGTCCTCCGGAGCAGAGCAGGGGAGACGAGAAGCTGTGTATTTGTCTTCTCTGCAGATCTGTGGGGGGAGATGAGGGGACGTGGCTTCTTGTTCCCCGTGCAGACTTGTGTCCTCTGCCTTCACTCCCCCCAGCTGTAGCTTCGGAGAGCTGGGGGGAGGAGCGGACGCACGTTTGCACGGGGAGACTGCATGCGGCGCTTACAGGGGAGTATGGAGCGGGCTCGGGATTCCTGCCGCTCCATACTCTGCAGCCCCCGGCTGTTCTCAGTAACCGGGGGCCGCCGCTAATAGCCAGCATGTGGCTGGCTATTAACTCTTTAGATCGCCGCTGTCAAAGCTGACAGCGGCGTCTAAAGGGACATGTGAATGTTCTCTGGTAGACTAGTGGGGTGTATCGCCCCCCCCCCCTCCCGGAAGCGCGATCGCAGGGGGGCGATCCACTATGGAGGTAGCCGGAGGGCTTACCTCAGTTCCCTGTTCTCCCGGCTCTGTCATTGATAGATCCTCGCTGGACCAGACTCTATCAATGGATCACAGAGCACAAAGATTAATAGAGTTCAATAGAATCTATTCATCTGTTTGAGGAATCTAATGATTCCTCATAAGTCTAATAAAGTGTAAACAAAAAATACAAAAAAAAGTTTTAATAAAAGTTTGAAAGACACACATTAACTGTTAACCCCTTCCTTGTTAAAAGTTCAAATCACCCCCTTTTCCTATATAAAAACATGTAAAAATAATAAAAATAAGCATATTTGGTATCGCTACGTGCGTAATTGTACAACCTATTAAAATATAAAATGATGTATCCCGTACGGTAAATGTAAAAAAAAAAATACCAAACCACAGATTTGCAATTTTTATAATATCCCAGAAAAAAAAGTTAAAAAGCGATAAAAAAGTCAGATCAATACCAAAATGGTACCGATCCAAAAAACTGATTATGGCGCTAAAAATGAGCCCTCATACAGCCTGGTATGCGGGAAAAAAAATAAAGCTACAGGGGTTAAAAAATGGCAATTAAAAAAAATAGAAAAAGTTCAGAATTAGTAAAACATGACGTAAACGATACAAATCTGGTATCACTGTAATCAGGCGCCTAAAGTATAAAACTAACATGTTATCTGACCACAAGGTAAATGGCGCAGAAAAGAAAAACCACCAAATCTGCTAAATTATCTTTTACTATTTCAATTGCACTTCCCTTAATATATATATATATATATTTTTGGTTCGGAGAATATGTTATTCAAAAATAAAAAGGTGTCATTATAGTAGGTAGTTATGGCTATTATAGGGCGAGGAGGATAAAATTAGAGCGTAAAAGCAAAAATTGGCCCGGACAAGTGGATCGTCATGAGCGACAAGTAGATTTTGCTCCATTTTAGTCCCGTGGACAAGTAGTTTTTTTACAAAATTTCCACACCCCTGATATGTGGTGTTTTTTACTTTTTATTTTGTGTTAGTGTAGTGTAGTGTAGTGTTTTTAGGGTACAGTCACACGGGCGGGGGTTCACAGTAGTTTCCCCTCTGAAAGTTTGAGCTGCAGCGCAAAATTTGCTTCAGCTACAAACACACTGTAAGCCCCTGCCCATGTGAGTTTACCCTGTACATGCAGCGAGTTGCATGCAGGGAGTTGTAGTTTAGCAACAGCTGGAGGCACAATGGAGGCACACTGGTTGCAAAACACTGAGTGTTTCACAACCAGGGTGCCTCCAGCTGTTGCAAAACTACAACTCCCAGCAGACATAGTCTGTCAGTGCATGCTGGGAGTTGTAGTTTTGCAACAGCTGGAGGCACACTGTTTGGGAAACACTGCTATCTGATCTTATATCATAACTTTTAAACTAGTCTAAAATGCAGTTAAATATAATGAAATAACAGTGGTGACATTACCTACACAAATCATCAGTTTTTCCTCACTTGGTGAAAAGTTTCTCCCCACCATCTTCGCTTCGCAGGGCAGCAGAAAATCGCGATGCGAAAAGCAACTGGCAAAGATCCAGGAAATGATCTCCGTTCTCGCATGATGTCATAGCGCGCATGTGAAGACGAGAGAAATTTCGCAATAGCGAAATTTCGCAATAACAAAATTTCGCAATGGCGAAATTTTGCAATGGAAAAAAAACCTCACGAATATTCGAATTTCACGAATATGGGACGAATATTCGTCCTCATATTCGCGAAATATCGCAAATTCGAATATGGCCTATGCCGCTCAACACTAATATACACATCTATATATATATATATAAAACTCAACGTGTGTGTTTGTGTGTATGTAAATATGTATGTATGTGTGTATGTGTGTGTGTATGTATATATGTATGTGTGTATCGTGTGTGTGTGTGTGTGTGTATGTATGTGTGTATCGTGTGTGTGTGTGTATGTATGTGTGTATGTTCCACAAAAACTTCCAAACGGCTAAAGATATTAAAATGAAACTTGGCACACATGTTAGGCTGGGTCCACACTACGTTTTGTCCCATACGGGAGCGCATACGGCAGGGGGGAGCTAAAATCTCGCGCTCCCGTATGTCACCGTATGCGCTCCCGTATGTCATTCATTTCAATGAGCCGGCCAGAGTGAAACGTTCGGTCCGGTCGGCTCATTTTTGCGCCGTATGCGCTTTTACAACCGGACCTAAAACCGTGGTTGACCACAGTTTTAGGTCCGGTTGTAAAAGCGCATACGGCGCAAAAATGAGCCGACCGGACCGAACATTTCACTCCGGCCGGCTCATTGAAATGAATGACATACGGGAGCGCATACGGTGACATACGGGAGCGCGAGATTTTAGCTCCCCCCTGCCGTATGCGCTCCTGTATGGGAGAAAACGTAGTGTGAACCCACCCTTACTTATATGTCAGCAACAAACATAGGATACGTGATTTAACCCTTACTCACCCCCATTTGCCAGGGATGGGGTTTATGTTTAAAGTCCCATACAAGTCTATGGAAAATATATGTTCCAGCATAACTTCCAAACAGCTGGAGATATTTCGATAATACTTGGTCACATGTTACTTATATGTCCACTTAAAATATAGGATAGTTAATTTAACCCTTAACTACCCACATTTGTGAGGGTCAGGGTTTTTCTTTAAAGTCCCATGCAAATCAATGGGAAATGTATGTTCCTACATAACCTCCGTACGGCTGGAGATATTTCAATAACTGGTACACATATTACGGGGGACAGGGATAGGAGGACGGGATAGGAAGACCGGAATAGGAGGACAGGGATAGGAGGTCGGGATAGGAGATTGGGATAGGAGGACGGGATAGGAGGTCTGAATGGGAGGTTGAGATAGGAGGTCAAGATAGGAGGACGGGATGGTCGGGATAGGAGGACGGGATATGAGGATGGGATATGAGGACGGGATAAGAGGACGGGATAGGAGGTGGAGATAGGAGGTGGAGATAGGAGGTCGGGATAGGAGGTTGAGATAGCAGGACGGGATAGGAGGTTGAGATAGGAGGTCGGGATAGGAGGTCGGCATAGGAGGTGGAGATAGGAGGACGGGATAGGGGATTGAGATAGGAGGTCGGGATAGGAGATCGGCATAGGAGGTGGAGATAGGAGGACGGGATAGGAGGTCAAGATAGGAGGACGGGATAGGAGGTTGAGATAGGAGGACGGAATAGAAGGATGGGATAGGAGGTCGAGATAGGAGGACGGGATAGGAGGTCGGGATAGGAGGTCGAGATAGGAGGACAGGATAGGAGGTGGAGATAGGAGGTGGAGATAGGAGGATGGGATAGGGGGCTGAGAGAGGAGGATGGGATAGGGGGCTGAGAGAGGAGGACAGGATAGGAGGTTGAGATAGGAGGACAGGATAGGAGGACGGGATAGGAGGTCGAGAAAGGAGGACGGGATAGAAGGACGGGATAGGAGGTCGAGATAGGAGGACGGGATAGGAGGTCGAGATAGGAGGTCAAGATAGGAGGACAGGATGGTCGGGATAGGAGGTCGGGATATGAGGACGGGATATGAGGACGGAATAGGAGGTGGAGATAGGAGGTCGGGATAGGAGGTCGAGATGGGAGGTCGGGATAGGAGGTCGGCATAGGAGGTGGAGATAGGAGGATGGGATAGGGGGTTGAGATTGGAGGAAGGAATAGGAGGTCGAGATATGAGGACGGGATAGGAGATCGAGATAGGAGGATGGAATAGGAGGTCGAGATAGGAGGACGGGATAGGAGGTCGAGATAGGAGGTCGAGATAGGAGGACGGGATAGGGGGACGTGATATGAGGTCGAGATATGATGATGGGATAGGAGGTCGGGGTATGAGGACGGGATATGAGGACGGGATATGGGGTTGGGATATGACAACATTATATGGGGATGGGATATGAAGTCAAAAGCTTCCTCCTTTGTTGATTTTCCTCCCCAACAAGGATGAGGAAGGAAAAACTGGGCAACGCCGGGTACTCAGCTAGTATATATATATATATATATATATATATATATATATATATATATATATATAAAATGTGTGTGTGTGTGAGTACCTATCAATCATGATCTTGTTAAATTTTATAATCCTCCCAGTTCACTGCCCCCATCATGGTAATCCCCTCCGCGATATTGCTCTGTATTTTCTGCTAAGTCTCAGTCAGATTCACAGTCTAGAAACGGGCGTTACCCCACAGGTGTGACATCATCTGAAGACATACAGGGGAGAACTTCCCTCCTCACTCTGTTACACACAGCCAAGAGCAGTTCAATGTGCAAAATGAGCTATGATATGATTGGCTAAGGCTGCACACACAGGTACATACACTATATTATGAACTACACTAACTTTACAGCCCCTGTAGCATAGTCAAATAATAAAAAATCCTGGAATACCCCTTTAAAGCAGCATGGGGGCTCAGTAGGACAGCATGGTGGCTCAGTAGGACAGCATGGTGGCTCAGTAGGGGGGTATGGTGGCTCAGTAGAGCAGTATGGTGGCTCAGTAGGACAGCATGGTGGCTCAGTAGGGCGGTATGGTGGCTCAGTAGGACAGCATGGTGGTTCAGTAGGGTGGTATGGTGGCTCAGTAGGGCAGTATGGTGGCTCACTAGGGCGGTATGGTGGCTCAGTAGAGCAGTATGGTGGCTCAGTAGGGCAGCATGGTGGCTCAGTAGGACAACAGCATGGTGGCTCAGTAGGGCAGCATGGTGGCTCAGTAGGGCAGCATGGTGGCTCAGTAAGGCAGAATAGTGGCTGAGTAGGGCAGCATGGTGGTTCAGTAGGCAGTATCATGGCTGAGTTGGGCAGCATGGTGGCTCAGTAGGGCAGCATGATGGCTCAGTAAGGCAGCATGGTGGCTCAGTAGGCCCATATGGCGGCTCAGTAGGACAGCATGGTGGTTCAGTAGGGCAGTATGGTGGCTCAGTAGGACAGCATGGGGGCTCAGTAAGGCAACATGGTGGCTCAGTAGGGCGGTATGGTGGCTCAGTAGGGCAGTATGGTGGTTCAGTAGGGCAGTATGATGGCTTAGTAGGGCAGCATGGTGGCTCAGTAGGGCAGCATGATGGCTCAGTAAGGCAGCATGGTGGCTCAGTAGGGCAGCATGGTGGCTTAGTAGGACAGTATGGTGTCTCAGTAGGGCAGCATGGTGGTTCAGTAGGGCAGTATGGTTGCTCAGTAGGGCAGCTTGATGGCTCAGTAGGGCAGCATGCTGTCTCAGTAGGGCTGTATGGTGGCCCAGTAGGGCATCATGGCGGTTCAGTAGGGCAGTATGGTGTCTCAGTAGGGCAGCATGATGGCTCAGTAAGGCAGCATGGTGGCTCAGTAGGACAGTATGTTGGCTCAGTAAGGCAGCATGGTGGTTCAGTAGGGTTGTATGGTGGCTCAGTAGGACAGCATGGTGGCTCAGTAGGGCAGCATGATGGCTCAGTAAGACAGCATGGTTGCTCAGTAGGGCAGAATGGTGGCTCAGTAGGGCAGTATGGTGGCTCAGTAGGGCAGTATGGTTGCTCAGTAGGCAGCATGGTGGTTCGGTAGGGCAGTATGGTGGCTCAGTAGGGCAGCATGGTGGCTCAGTAGGACGACAGCATGGTGGCTCAGTAGGGCAGCATGGTGGCTCAGTAGGGCAGCATGGTGGCTCAGTAAGGCAGAATAGTGGCTGAGTAGGGCGGCATGGTGGTTCAGTAGGGCAGTATTGTGGCTGAGTTGGGCAGCATGGTGGTTCAGTAGGGCAGTATGGTGGTTCAGTAGGGCAGCATGATGGCTCAGTAAGGCCGCATGGTGGCTCAGAAGGGCCGTATGGTGGCTCAGTAGGGCAGCATGGTGGTTCAGTAGGGCAGTATGGTGGTTCAGTAGGACAGCATGGTGGCTCAGTAGGGCAGCATGGTGGGTCAGTAAGGCAACATGGTGGCTCAGTAGGGCAGTATGGTGGCTCAGTAAGGCAGTATGGTGGTTCAGTAGGGCAGCATGGTGGTTCAGTAGGGCAGTATGGT
Organism: Hyla sarda; assembly: GCF_029499605.1. Lineage (NCBI taxonomy): Eukaryota > Metazoa > Chordata > Amphibia > Anura > Hylidae > Hyla > Hyla sarda. Next base: position 57,199,137 of record NC_079196.1, read on the forward strand.
GGCTCAGTAGGGCAGCATGATGGCTCAGTAAGGCAGCATGGTGGCTCAGTAGGGCAGCATGGTGGCTTAGTAGGACAGTATGGTGTCTCAGTAGGGCAGCATGGTGGTTCAGTAGGGCAGTATGGTGGCTCAGTAAGGCAGCATGGTGGCTCAGTAGGGCAGCATGATGGCTCAGTAAGGCAGCATGGTGTCTCAGTAGGGCAGTATGGTGGCCCAGTAGGGCATCATGGTGGTTCAGTAGGGCAGTATGGTGTCTCAGTAGGGCAGCATGATGGCTCAGTAAGGCAGCCTGGTGGCTCAGTAGGACAGTATGTTGGCTCAGTAAGGCAGCATGGTGGTTCAGCGGGGTAGTATGGTGGCTCAGTAGGACAGCATGGTGGCTCAGTATGGCAGCATGATGGCTCTGTAAGGCAGCATGGTGGCTCAGTAGGGCAGTATGGTGGCTCAGTAGGCAGCATGGTGGTTCGGTAGGGCAGTATGGTGGCTCAGTAGGGCAGCATGGTGGCTCAGTAGGACGACAGCATGGTGGCTCAGTAGGGCAGCATGGTGGCTCAGTAGGGCAACATGGTGGCTCAGTAAGGCAGAATAGTGGCTGAGTAGGGCGGCATGGTGGTTCAGTAGGGCAGTATTGTGGCTGAGTTGGGCAGCATGGTGGCTCAGTAGGGCAGTATGGTGGCTCAGTAGGGCAGCATGATGGCTCAGTAAGGCAGCATGGTGGCTCAGTAGGGCCGTATGGTGGCTCAGTAGGGCAGCATGATGGCTCATTAAGGCAACATGGTGGCTCAGTAGGGCAGTATGGTGGCTCAGTTGGGCAGTATGGTGGTTCAGTAGGGCAGCATGGTGGTTCAGTTGGGCAGTATTGTGGCTTAGTAGGGCAGCATGGTGGCTCAGTAGGGCAGCATGATGGCTCAGTAAGGCAGCATGGTGGCTCAGTAGGGCAGCATGGTGGCTTAGTAGGACAGTATGGTGTCTCAGTAGGGCAGCATGGTGGCTCAGTAAGGCAGCATGGTGTCTCAGTAGGCCAGTATGGTGGCCCAGTAGGGCATCATGGTGGTTCAGTAGGGCAGTATGGTGTCTCAGTAAGGCAGCATGGTGGTTCAGTAGGGTAGTATGGTGGCTCAGTAGGACAGCATGTTGGCTCAGTAAGGCAGCATGGTGGCTCAGTGGGGCGGTATGGTTGCTCAGTAGGGCAGTATGGTAGCATGGTGGTTCGGTAGGGCAGTATGGTGGCTCAGTAGGGCAGCATGGTGGTTCAGTAGGGCAGCATGGTGGCTCAGGAGGGCAGTATGGTGGCTCAGTAGGGCAGTATGGTGGCTCAGTAGGACAGCATGGTGGTTCGGTAGGGCAGTATGGTGGCTCAGTTGGGCAGCATGATGGCTCAGTAAGGCAGTATGGAAGCTCAGTAGGGCAGCATGGTTGCTCAGTAGGGCAGTATGGTAGCTCAGTAGGGCAGTATGGTGCCTCATTAGGGCAGTATGGTGGCTCAGTAGGGCAGTATGGTGGCTCAGTAGGGTAGCATGGTGGCTGAGTAGGGCAGTATGGTGGCTCAGTAGGGCAGTATGGTGGCTCACTAGGGCAGCATGGTGGTTCAGTAGGGCAGTATGGTGGCTTAGTAGGGCAGCATGGTGCTCAGTAGGGCAGCATGATGGCTCAGTAAGGCAGCATGGTGGCTCAGTAGGAAAGCATGGTGGCTTAGTAGGACAGTATGGTGGCTCAATAGGGCAGCATGGTGGTTCAGTAGGGCAGTATGGTGGCTCAGTAGGGCAGCATGTTGGCTCAGTAGGGCAGCATGATGGCTCAGTGAGGCAGAATGGTTTCTCACTAGGGCAGTATGGTGGCTCAGTAGGGCAGCATGATGGCTCAGCAAGGCAGCATGGTGGCTCAGTAGGGTAGTATGGTGGCTCAGTAGGGCAGCATGGTGGTTCAGTAGGGCAGTATGATGGCCCAGTAGGACAGCATGGTGGCTCAGTTGGGCAGCATGATGGCTCAGTTAGGCAGCATGGTGGCCCAGTAGGGAGGTATGGTGGCTCAGTAGGGCAGTATGGTGGTGGCTCAGTAGGGCAGTGTGGTGGCTCAGTAGGGCAGAATGGTGGTTCAGTAGGGCAGTATGGTGGCTCAGTAGGGCAGCATGATGGCTCAGTAAGGCAACATGGTGGCTCAGTAGGGTAGCATGGTGGCTCAGTAGGGCAGTATGGTGGCTCATTAGGGCAGCATGATGGCTCAGTAGGGCAGTATGGTGGCTCAATAGGGTAGCATGGTGGCTGAGTAGGGCAGTATGGTGGCTCAGTAGGGCAGTATGGTGGCTCAGTAGGGCAAAATGGTGGTTCAGTAGGACCGCATGATGGCTCAGTAGAGCAACATGGTGGCTCAGTAGGGCAACATGGTGGCTCAGTAGGGCAGCATGATGGTTCAGTAGGGCAGCATGATGGCTCAGAAGGGCAACATGGTGGCTCAGTAGGGAAGCATGGTGGTTCAGTAGGGAAGCACGGTGGCTCTGTAGGGCAGCATGGTGGCTCCATAGGGCAGCATGATGGCTCAGTAGGGCAGCATGGTGGTGCAGTAAAGCAGCATGGTGCTTCATTGGTTAGAACTGTTTTCCTTCACTGCTGGGGTCCTAGGTTCAAATATAACCTAGGACAATAACTGCAGAGTTTGTATTTTCTTCCCAAACATACTGATAGGTTAACTTAGATTGTGAGCCCTAAAGGGGAGAGTTTGTGATGTAAAAGCACTGCAAAATATGATGGTGCCATATAAATAAAAAAAAATACTTACTTTCGAAACTAGTATTTTACATTCGTAGCATATCCTCTTCATATGCCATAAATGTTTGAGATTGGACTATACCTTTTTTTTTTGGCCTGTTCCTGAAGCAAATAAGGTGGTTGAAACCTTGCAGAGACCACATGGGCTATTTTCCTACTAATGTATTCTATTTTCTATCTATTGACCGATTTAGGATAGTTTAGGTTTAACAAAGTCACAATATTTGTGTCCTAAAGCACACAGGGGAAGATGGGGACATGGCTAATTCCTAGGACATTTTAGGAAGAATTCTTTATATGTTTATTTATTTATTTATTATACTTGCAATACAAAATAGGAGGAGGAGATGAGAGGCGGAATTGGAATATCTTTGTAAATTTTCTAGGTTCCTTTTAAATATACATGGAAATTTTTGCTTTTTACATATAGATTAATCTGTATTTAAATAATCATAATAATCTTACTGGAATTTATTTATATAATCTGTCGATGATTGACATGTCGTTCAAACCAAACTTATGCCCAGCATCCTAGTCATTGGACCACAATGATTAATAGATCTACGTACGGTACTTTGGGCCAGTGTTTCCCAACCAGTGTGCCTCGCACTGTTGCAAAACTACAACTCCCAGCATGCCCGGACAGCCAAAGGCATGCTGGGAGTCGTAGTTTTGCAACATCTGGAGGCACACTGGTTGGGAAACACTGCTTTGGACTAAGTGGTTACGTAAACAGTATAGGCAATGCATCACCAGCGGCTTCCTTTGTGTACATACAACTAAAGGATTTCAGCGAAGGACACAAGGGAGGTATAGGCATTATTTGCAAAAAAAAAGATATATTGGTAAATTGTCCTATTAACGTCAAGCATTACAATTACATATAATACGTAAAAGTCACAGAATATCATGAAATGTTATTTAATATATGAGGAGTATGGTGTTGTTTACAAATATTTTAAAAAAAACAACAACAACATTTGGACCATTTTTTTTCAAAAAAATAGAAATTTATATATTTATGTAAATATTGAGGAGACTGTATAAATGTGGCACATGCAGTAAAGAATATTCTAATGCCTATTGCATTTAGAGGTTAGACCTTGATATGGTAGTAGTTAGAGATGAGCGAATTTACAGTAAATTTGATTCGTCACGAACTTCTCGGCTCGGCAGTTGATGACTTTTCCTGCATAAATTAGTTCAGCTTTCAGGTGCTCCCGTGGGCTGGAAAAGGTGGATACAGTCCTAGGAGACTCTTTCCTAGGACTGTATCCACCTTTTCCAGCCCACCGGACCACCTGAAAGCTGAACTAATTTATGCAGGATAAGTCATCAACTGCCGAGCCGAGAAGTTTGTGACGAATCGAATTTACTGTAAATTCGCTCATCTCTAGTAGTAGTAGTAATAATAAAGAAGAATAATTATTACTGTGAAATTGTAAATACTTGTAATATTAGTATGATTGTAGTAATTCTTAATATTATAGCCATCAGCCTAAATATTTTTACAGTATTATATGTAGTAGCCATTTGCTGCATTTCGGCACCCTCATGCAACAGTTTCCAAGCCCTATATGACATATCTAAGAAAATGTGCCCGCTGCTCTAAATTTTGTCTAAAAAACAGATTTAAGACCCTCCTGACAACCAGATGTGTCGGAAAAAATAAAATCCTCCAAATATGTCTATTCACACATTATAAATTGAAAGAAAAAAAAAAAGCCTAGGGCTGAGTTCACACAAGCAAAAATACGGACTCAATTTGTGTATTCATATTAAATCCTCAAGTCCCGACCCGACCACGGTTTCCGATGGCCTGAACTGACAGCTGTCAGTTCTAGTCATTAAACTCATAATGGGACCTATAACCATAATACATCCGTGTTAAGCAAGTGTGAACCCAGCCTAAAGAGTTTTCTAGACTTCTAATAGGAAATAATAACTTTCTTAGAATATATAATGGACTAATGAACAGGCATTAATGACAGATTTTACATTACTATTATCTGTTAGGACAATGCTCCACCAAACCCTGTGTATTGTACAATATAATAAGTAATTACACATAAAATAATAGATTGTGAACATACCTGATAATATGAAGAAAATAAGGCGTGCAGTGGTAAAATCCATTTCCTTCCTTTTCTTCCAGCTCTCTTACACTTTGGCTTGATGCATGTCGGGAATGATGAAATTTTAGACTGTTGAAACCCGTCTGGTGTGTAGGACATTGCAGCTTCCGGTGCCATTGATTGGAATGAAACTACTGGGCTATTATTGCTCTCCACCTGTTCTCAGGGACAGCTGAGCCTCTGGGAGCTATGAGACATGATCGAGCAGACATGTCTCATACAACTTACTGCTTCAAGCAATGTTACGAAAGTTTTAACCCTTTACAATTACATTCCACCTTAATAAAACATACAAAAAACTTTACTGTATTTGCATGTCTCTGCCCTGTGACCACCAGCCTTTTTTAATGCCTCCTTTAGTATCTTTTCATATACTTTATAAGACAATGTAAAGTGCCCAGTTTGGAACCTCCTTCTTTTAGGGAACAGCTATAGGTGATGCAGAAGTAGTAGCTGTACCTAGTCCAAATATCCTTCTGCCACATAATAAATGACGTATGGTAGGTATGTGCCCTGTTACAGATTTTACATACCCAATACTAAAAGAACTACTTTTATTTGACATACTGGTACTTTGAGAAAAAAAACATAGTTCCTATACAATGTAGTTAGTAGCCCGAAATTGTTCCATCAAATTCGATAGTGTAGTTTTCAGACTATTCACATGAACACGTATGTTCCATCACATGTCAAATACATAAGTTCAATATGGCATTAGGGATCACTAAAGAAATAATCAACTCACATGTCAGTAGATCCAGATTGGGGCTAATAGGGACCTCTTAGGAGCCTGGTAATCCAAAAGGATATAAAGAAGTTTGCTGAGGTGGCGGAGACATTGCCAAATTCTCTGACCCTGCAAAACTGTCTCAGCATTCAACCCCTACCTAATAGCAGAGTTGACACCCTATAAAAGGGCACCCCTTATTCCAGGGGATTCCTTACATACCTACCTACCATTAGGGGCTTCTACCTCAGTGGTCTCCAAACTGTGGCCCTCCAGATGGTGCTAAACTACAACTCTCGACCACTGTTCTACCTAATAGGTGAAATTCCTTACATATCTATTGGGTGATACCTACCTACCCACCCGCTGAGGGCTGACTTCCTACCAACCAACATGGGGCTTCCATCTAATAGGGGGATTCTCTACATACCTGCTGGGGGTTTCTACCTAATAGAGGGATTCCTTACTTACCTACCTGCTGAGGGCTACCAACTCTACCTACCAACAGGTAGGGGCTTGTAGCTAATAGGGGGATTCCTTACCTATCCACCTGCTGTGCGCTTTTACCTAATAAGGGAGATTTTCTACCTACCTATTAGGGGCTACCTACTTACCAACTGGGGACATCTACCTAATAGGTGTTTTCTACCTATCTGTTAGGGATTTCTACCTACCTACCTATCTGCTGGGGGGCTACCTACACTATCTACCTACCAACTAGGACCTTCTAACTAATAGAGGGGGTTTCCTACCTACATACCTGCTGGGGGCTCCTACATAATAGGACATTTTCCTACCTACCTATCTATTGGGAGTTTCTACGTATCCTACCTACATACCTGCTGGGGGCTGCTTACACTACCTACCAACTGGGGGGCATGTGCCTAATAGTGAGGATTCCATAACTACCTGCTGGGGACTTTTACCAAATAGCCCCTATTTGATTCCCTACTTACCTACTTAGGGTATCTACCTAATGGGGGGGTTCCCTACCCACCTACCTTCTGGGACAACCTACGCTACCTAACTAGTAATTGGAGGCTTCTACATAATAGGGCAATTCCCTACCTACTTGGGGCTTTTATCTAATAGGGAAAATACCTAGTCACAACCACCAAATCCCCATACCCTTCTCCCCAACATATTTACTCACTCATACTATACAGGGCACCAAGGAGGCATCAATTTGGCCACCATAGGTAGGGAAAAGTTGAGGAATGTGTTGGAAAAGTACAGAATGCAGAGCTTTAGTCTGGCAGATTCTGTGGAGTCAATTCATGGATGGAAAAAGTCTTTATTGTGGTCTGAGCCAGATAGAGAAGAAAATGAAAGAGACCAAGAAGAAGCCCACTGTGAGCCACTAGATGTAACTGCACTGTAATCTCTTACACAGACTTCAGTGCCTGTGTAGAACTGGGGTCATCACTATATGGGCACTGTATGGGGGATCTGTGTACAGTGGTTTTTATTTAGTATCAGTATGGTGATATTATCCAGTCACTATGTGGTGGTAGTGGTAGTGGTCATAGTGTGGTACACCTATTTGTTCCTTGTAGAGTAGTGTTATTGTTGATATTGGTCCTTGTATAATGATGTTATTATTGGGGAAATTGGTTTGTGTATAAAATTTAAAATGCTAAACCTCTCCTATTTTCCCCTTCCAGTCCTTTCATTTGCATATTTTTCAAAATATGTGGATATTTCTGACTAAGCTTTAACATCCGGGGCCCATGGGGATATCCACCTTCTTGCTATCAACAATCTAGCAGAAAAGAGATATCTGGTTACCCTATGTCTACTTTCTTTTCTTTGATCCTGATCTTCCCCTTCTCCACCAAGGATGGCCATCTTGGGGCATATTTTAATCTCCCCTCCCACCTTCCTACCAATTTCAATATATACATCATTCCAATATTTTCTAATTTCAGTGCACCCCCACCACATATGGTATAAATTGGCATCCTGCTCCCCACACCTTGGACAACTGGAGTCCAGTTGTTTCCCCATTTTGTGTAATATCTTAGGGCAATAATAGATTCCATATTTGCATTAACCTGTGATTACTATTAAATGAGCACCTATTTACATTCCTGTATATCCTCCCCCATTCCTCTTCTCCGATTTTCCCTAAGTCTCTGTTCCACTTTTCCTTACTTTTAAATTTAGTGTTTTCTGTTGTTTTACTACCAGTTGTTTATATAAATTTGCTACTATTTTTTTCTTTCCTATTTTGTTATTAACAATTTTTTTCCAGGAGACCTCTAAGAGTCTCTACACTGAAGATCTCTTTCTCTCTGGTGGCCAAGAATGCATATCTAATTTTAGCATATTCGAACCATGCTTTTTCTTCCAAATCGAACTTTTCTTTTAGGTCCTCCCATCTAATAAGCTTCCCCTCTTTTATCAAGTCAGAAATGTTCCTAATTCCCTTCTCTTCTATATTTTTTAATGATCCTAATTTATAGAATTCCTCTATCTTTTTATTATGCCATATCGTAGATTTCCAAACTATGTTGGACTCCCTCGATCTTTTTAAGTCTTGCCCAGGTCTTGATCAAACAATCCACCCCTGGGTTTTTCCTGTACTCCCCCATTTCCATAGGTGGGAGAATACATTTTGGTTTTGTTAATCTGTATTAAAACAAATATGGAAATAAAAATAAAAAAAAATAAATAAAAAAAATTGGTCTGTGTATAGTGACTTCTATTTCATAACAGAATTCAGACCCTTTACTCAGTACTTAGCTGAAGCCCCTTTGACAGCATTTACAGCCTTCAGTCATCTTAGGGATGAGGCTACAAGGATTTGCACACCTGAATTTGGGGGTTTTCTGCCATTCTTCTCCACAGATCATCTCAAGCTCTGTCAGGTTGGATGGAGACCATCGGTGGAAACCATTTTCGGGTCTCTCCAGATATGTTGCATTGGGTTCATATCAGGGCTCTGGCTGGGCCACTCAAGGACATTCACAGGGTTGTCCCTAACCCTGTGTTGTCTTGGCTGTTTGCCTTGGGTCTTTGTTTGTTGAAAGGTGAACCTTTGGCCCAGTCTGAGGTTCAGAGCACTCTGAATCAGGTTTTCATGAAGAATATCTCTGTACTTTGCTCTATTCAGCTTTCCCTCAACTCTAACCTGTCTTCCTGTCCCAGACACTGAAAAACACCCCCACAGACATGATGCTGCCGCCGTCATGCTACACTGTAGGGATGGTATGGGACATGTGATGAGCAGTGCCTTCAGACATGATGCTCAGATCTGAGGCTACAAAGTTCATGTTACGCCGAGCGCTCCGGGTCCCCGCTCCTCCCCGGAGCGCTCGCTACACTTCCCTCACTGCAGCGCCCCGGTCGGTTCCACGGACCCGGGGCGCTGCGTTACTACCTCCGGCCGGGATGCGATTCGCGATGCGGGTAGCGCCCGCTCGCGATGCGCACCCCGGCTCCCGTACCTTACTCGCTCCCCGTCAGTTCTGTCCCGGCGCGCGCGGCCCCGCTCCCTAGGGCGCGCGCGCGCCGGGTCTTTGCGATTTAAAGGGCCACTGCACCGCTGATTGGTGCAGTGGTTCCAATTAGTGTTTACACCTGTGCACTTCCCTATATCACCTCACTTCCCCTTCACTCCCTCGCCGGATCTTGTTGCCCTAGTGCCAGTGAAAGCGTTCCTTGTGTGTTCCTTGCCTGTGATTCCAGACCTTCTGCCGTTGCCCCTGACTACGATCCTTGCTGCCTGCCCCGACCTTCTGCTACGTCCGACCTTGCTTCTGTCTACTCCCTTGTACCGCGCCTATCTTCAGCAGCCAGAGAGGTTGAGCCGTTGCTAGGGGATACGACCTGGTCACTACCGCCGCAGCAAGACCATCCCGCTTTGCGGCGGGCTCTGGTGAAAACCAGTAGTGACTTAGAACCGATCCTCTAGCACGGTCCACGCCAATCCCTCTCTGGCACAGAGGATCCACTACCTGCCAGCCGGCATCGTGACAGTAGATCCGGCCATGGATCCCGCTGAAGTTCCTCTGCCAGTTGTCGCTGACCTCACCACGGTGGTCGCCCAGCAGTCACAACAGATTGCGCAACAAGGCCAACAGCTGGCTCAACTGACTGTTATGCTACAACAGTTACTACCACCGCTCCAGCAATCATCTCCTCCGCCAGCTCCTGTACCTCCTCCGCAGCGAGTGGCCGCTTCTGGAATACGACTATCCTTGCCGGATAAATTTGATGGGGACTCTAAGTTTTGCCGTGGCTTTCTTTCCCAATGTTCATTACACTTGGAGATGATGTCGGACCAGTTCCCCACTGAAAGGTCTAAGGTGGCTTTCGTAGTCAGCCTGCTGTCTGGAAAAGCCCTGGCTTGGGCCACACCGCTCTGGGACCGCAATGACCCCGTCACTGCCTCTGTACACTCCTTCTTCTCGGAAATTCGAAGTGTCTTTGAGGAACCTGCCCGAGCCTCTTCTGCTGAGACTGCCCTGTTGAACCTGGTCCAGGGTAATTCTTCCGTTGGCGAGTATGCCGTACAGTTCCGTACCCTTGCTTCAGAATTATCCTGGAATAATGAGGCACTCTGCGCGACCTTTAAAAAAGGCCTATCCAGCAACATTAAAGATGTTCTGGCCGCACGAGAAATCCCTGCTAACCTACATGAACTCATCCATCTTGCCACTCGCATTGACATGCGTTTTTCCGAACGGCGTCAGGAGCTCCGCCAGGATATGGACTCTGTTCGCACGAGGCGTTTCTTCTCCCCGGCTCCTCTCTCCTCTGGTCCCCTGCAATCTGTTCCTGTGCCTCCCGCCGTGGAGGCTATGCAGGTCGACCGGTCTCGCCTGACACCCCAAGAGAGGACACGACGCCGCATGGAGAATCTCTGCCTGTACTGTGCTAGTACCGAACACTTCCTGAAGGATTGTCCTATCCGTCCTCCCCGCCTGGAAAGACGTCCGCTGACTCCGCACAAAGGTGAGACAGTCCTTGATGTCTACTCTGCTTCTCCACGTCTTACTGTGCCTGTGCGGATGTCTGCCTCTGCCTTCTCCTTCTCTGCTGTGGCCTTCCTGGACTCTGGATCTGCAGGAAATTTCATCTTAGCCTCTCTAGTCAACAGGTTCAACATCCCGGTGACCAGTCTCGCCAGACCCCTCTACATCAATTGTGTAAACAATGAAAGATTGGACTGTACTATACGTTTCCGCACGGAGCCCCTTCTAATGTGCATCGGATCTCATCACGAGAGGATTGAACTGTTGGTCCTCCCCAATTGCACTTCTGAAATCCTTCTTGGACTTCCCTGGCTTCAACTCCATTCCCCAATCCTGGATTGGTCCACTGGGGAGATCAAGAGTTGGGGGCCCTCTTGTTCCAAGGACTGCTTAAAACCGGTTCCCAGTAAACCTTGCCGTGTCCCTGTGCTTCCTCATGTAACCGGTCTCCCTAAGGCCTATATGGACTTTGCGGACGTTTTTTGCAAAAAACAAGCTGAGACTCTACCTCCTCACAGGCCTTATGATTGTCCCATTGACCTCCTCCCGGGCACTACTCCACCCCGGGGCAGAATCTATCCTCTGTCCGTCCCAGAGACTCTTGCCATGTCTGAATACGTCCAAGAAAATTTAAAAAAGGGCTTTATCCGTAAATCCTCCTCTCCTGCCGGAGCCGGATTTTTCTTTGTGTCCAAAAAAGATGGCTCTCTACGTCCTTGCATTGACTACCGCGGTCTTAATAAAATCACGGTTAAGAACCGCTACCCCCTACCCCTCATCTCTGAACTCTTTGATCGTCTCCAAGGTGCCCATATTTTTACCAAACTGGACTTAAGAGGTGCTTATAATCTCATCCGCATCAGAGAGGGGGATGAATGGAAAACGGCATTTAACACCAGAGATGGACACTTTGAGTATCTGGTCATGCCCTTTGGTCTATGCAACGCCCCTGCCGTCTTCCAAGACTTTGTTAATGAAATTTTTCGTGATCTACTATACTCCTGTGTTGTTGTATATCTGGACGATATCCTGATTTTTTCTGCCAATCTTGAAGAACACCGCCAGCATGTCCGTATGGTTCTTCAGAGACTTCGTGATAATCAACTCTATGCCAAAATAGAGAAATGTCTGTTTGAATGCCAATCTCTTCCTTTTCTAGGATACTTGGTCTCTGGCCAGGGACTACAAATGGACCCAGATAAACTCTCTGCCGTCTTAGATTGGCCACGCCCCTCCGGACTCCGTGCCATCCAACGTTTTTTGGGGTTCGCCAATTATTACAGGCAATTTATTCCACATTTTTCTACCATTGTGGCTCCTATTGTGGCTTTAACAAAAAAAAATGCCGATCCCAAGTCTTGGCCTCCTCAAGCGGAAGACGCCTTTAAACGACTCAAGTCTGCCTTTTCTTCGGCTCCCGTGCTCTCCAGACCTGACCCATCTAAACCCTTCCTATTGGAGGTTGATGCCTCCTCAGTGGGAGCTGGAGCTATCCTTCTACAAAAAAACTCTTCCGGGCATGCTGTCACTTGTGGTTTTTTTTCCAGGACCTTCTCTCCGGCGGAGAGGAACTACTCCATCGGGGATCGAGAGCTTCTAGCCATTAAATTAGCACTTGAGGAATGGAGGCATCTGCTGGAGGGATCAAGATTTCCAGTTATTATTTACACCGATCACAAGAACCTCTCCTACCTCCAGTCTGCCCAACGGCTGAATCCTCGTCAGGCCAGGTGGTCTCTGTTCTTTGCCCGATTTAATTTTGAAATTCACTTTCGGCCTGCTGATAAAAACATTAGGGCCGATGCTCTCTCTCGTTCCTCAGATGCCTCTGAAATTGAACTCTCTCCTCAACACATCATTCCTCCTGACTGCCTGATTTCCACTTCTCCAGCCTCCATCAGGCAAACTCCTCCAGGAAAGACCTTTGTTTCTCCACGCCAACGCCTTGGGATCCTCAAATGGGGTCACTCCTCCCATCTCGCAGGTCATGCGGGCATCAAGAAATCTGTGCAACTCATCTCTCGCTTCTATTGGTGGCCGACTCTAGAGACTGATGTGGTGGACTTTGTGCGAGCCTGCACTATCTGTGCCCGGGATAAGACTCCTCGCCAGAAGCCCGCTGGTTTTCTTCATCCTCTACCTGTCCCCGAACAACCTTGGTCTCTGATTGGTATGGATTTTATTACTGACTTACCCCCATCCCATGGCAACACTGTTATTTGGGTGGTCGTTGATCGATTCTCCAAAATGGCACATTTCATCCCTCTTCCTGGTCTTCCTTCAGCGCCTCAGTTGGCTAAACAATTTTTTGTACACATTTTTCGTCTTCACGGGTTGCCTACACAGATCGTCTCGGATAGAGGCGTCCAATTTGTGTCTAAATTCTGGAGGGCTCTCTGTAAACAACTCAAGATTAAATTAAATTTTTCTTCTGCATACCATCCTCAATCCAATGGACAAGTAGAGAGAATTAACCAGATCTTGGGTGACTATTTACGACATTTTGTTTCCTCCCGCCAGGATGACTGGGCAGATCTTCTACCTTGGGCCGAATTCTCGTATAATTTCAGAATCTCTGAATCTTCCTCCAAATCTCCGTTTTTCGTGGTGTACGGCCGTCACCCTCTTCCCCCCCTCCCTACCCCCTTGCCCTCTGGTCTGCCCGCTGTGGATGAAATTTCTCGTGATCTTTCCACCATATGGAAAGAGACCCAAAATTCTCTCTTACAGGCTTCTTCTCGCATGAAGAGATTCGCAGATAAGAAAAGAAGAGCTCCTCCCATTTTTTCCCCTGGAGACAAGGTATGGCTCTCCGCTAAATATGTCCGTTTCCGTGTCCCGAGCTATAAGTTGGGACCACGCTATCTTGGTCCTTTTAAAGTTTTGTGTCAAATTAATCCTGTCTCTTACAAACTTCTTCTTCCTCCTTCTCTTCGTATCCCTAATGCCTTTCACGTCTCTCTTCTTAAACCTCTCATCCTCAACCGTTTTTCTCCTAAATCTGTTCCTCCCACTCCTGTTTCCGGCTCCTCGGACATCTTCTCTGTCAAAGAGATTTTGGCCTCTAAAAAGGTCAGGGGAAGAACTTTTTTTTTAGTGGATTGGGAGGGTTGTGGTCCAGAAGAGAGGTCCTGGGAACCTGAGGACAATATCCTGGACAAAAGTCTGATCCTCAGGTTCTCAGGCCCCAAGAAGAGGGGGAGACCCAAGGGGGGGGGTACTGTTACGCCGAGCGCTCCGGGTCCCCGCTCCTCCCCGGAGCGCTCGCTACACTTCCCTCACTGCAGCGCCCCGGTCGGTTCCACGGACCCGGGGCGCTGCGTTACTACCTCCGGCCGGGATGCGATTCGCGATGCGGGTAGCGCCCGCTCGCGATGCGCACCCCGGCTCCCGTACCTTACTCGCTCCCCGTCAGTTCTGTCCCGGCGCGCGCGGCCCCGCTCCCTAGGGCGCGCGCGCGCCGGGTCTTTGCGATTTAAAGGGCCACTGCACCGCTGATTGGTGCAGTGGTTCCAATTAGTGTTTACACCTGTGCACTTCCCTATATCACCTCACTTCCCCTTCACTCCCTCGCCGGATCTTGTTGCCCTAGTGCCAGTGAAAGCGTTCCTTGTGTGTTCCTTGCCTGTGATTCCAGACCTTCTGCCGTTGCCCCTGACTACGATCCTTGCTGCCTGCCCCGACCTTCTGCTACGTCCGACCTTGCTTCTGTCTACTCCCTTGTACCGCGCCTATCTTCAGCAGCCAGAGAGGTTGAGCCGTTGCTAGGGGATACGACCTGGTCACTACCGCCGCAGCAAGACCATCCCGCTTTGCGGCGGGCTCTGGTGAAAACCAGTAGTGACTTAGAACCGATCCTCTAGCACGGTCCACGCCAATCCCTCTCTGGCACAGAGGATCCACTACCTGCCAGCCGGCATCGTGACAGTTCAATTTTGGTTTCATCAGACCAGTGAATCTTATTGCTCACAGTCTGGGAATCCCGTCTGAGAGACTTTTCCAGATCCGTACCTCCTCAGATCCTGTCTCTACTGGCAGTACTCTACCCCTTATAGGTTGTTTTTAATCTGATGCAATGTTGATTGTGAGAACTTATAACCTTATTTCAAACTCTAGGTGGCTTTCATATATCTTTTACCGAGGAGAGGCTTCTTTCTGCCTACTCTGCCATAAAGCCCAGATAGTGGAGTGCTGCAGTAATGGTTGATCTAGAAGTTTTTCTTAACTGGACACTGGGGAAAGAGGGTGGGGGGGATGTTATCAAAGCCAGTGTAGAGGAAGAGAAGTGCCGTTGCCCATATCAGATTGCTTCTTTCATAATTAAACTGTTCTGTGAAAAATAAAAGAATCAATCTGATTGGTTGCTATGGGCAACTGCACCACTATCCCTGCGCAAGTTAAATAAATCTCCAAAGGATATTTAGAGCTCAGCCACCAGTACAAGCACTTTTTTTCTCCGTTTAATTCCTGTAAACTTCCGGATGAACGTCAGGCCCTATGCAAGTGATCGGGCCGATCGGCTCAAAAAATAAAAATTTTTTTTTAAAAGACCCGATCGGACCCCTGGTCAGATGCAAATGGCAATATGAACCTAGCTTAATATCCCACAATCACTAAGCTCAACTGTTGGTTCATAGCGAATTTACTGCCCTTCCACTTAAAGGAGATATCCAGTGGTGAGCAACTTATCCCCTATACTAAGGATAGGGGATAAGTTGCAGATCGCTGGGTGTCCGACCGCTGGGGCCCCCGCGATCCCCTGTACGGGGCCCCGACAGCCAGCGCGAAGGGGGCGTGTCGACCACCACACAAAGCGGCGGCCGACACGCCCCCTCAATACAACTCTATGGCAGAGCCGGAGCGCTGCCTTTGGCAATCTCCGGATCTGCCATAGCGATGTATTGAGGGGGCGTGTCTGCCGCCGCTTCGTGCAGTGGTCGACATCCGCTATCTGGCCAGAGAGCCGGGGCCCCGTACAGAGAGATCACGGGAGGCCCCAGTGGTCGGACCCCCCACGATCTCAAACTTATCCCCTATCCTTAGGATAGGGGATACGTTTTTCACCACTGGACTACCCCTTTAATGTAGCTGTAGGACTTGTTTTCAGCAATGGTTTTATTCCTGTGTTGATCCTATTGTCTGATTCTACCCATCATGAAGATTTTTCATATCTCCCACAGTATGTTTATGAATATAACAGTCCCTTCTCTAGCCTAATCTTCCCTTACTGCCGGTTACTCTTCCTCTACGGGTCACTCACTTGTTTCGTAAATTTTTTTTTGCACTTATGTTAATTGTCTGTTTATTGTGCTGCTTACTGTTAAAGGGAACCACTGTTAAAGGGCACAAACGTCCCCCAGGGATGGTGAGGATAATGATTTTAGTATATAAAATGCATTGTCGAGCATTATTTATGCTAAAATATGTTGATTGGTTCCCGTTTAATGTTAGGGTCAGTTTTCCGGTACTTTATAGGTCATCCTACCTAGAAATATATATATATATATATGTATAAATTATGCCGATAAACAATGAACAGAAACTTTGTCATTTACATTTTTTATTTGAAACTTTATGCAACGTTAAGTGTTTTTGTAATTTATTTTATTAGCTTAGTGCTATTATTAGTGCTGTTACAAAAATATGATTATAAATTATTATGTATGTCTGCACGGAATTCTGCATGAATATTGCGCACAGACATTCTGCAGCAGCAATGTCCCTTTGATTTTAATGAGATTCTGCTCCCCTGTTCACATGGCAGAATTTCCAACAAATACATCTGGAACGCAAAATCAGATTCTGGCGTCCGTAGAAAGAATAGTCAGCAAGGAAATGCACTGCGGTACATGAGACATTTTTCGCCTGTGTGAACATAGCCTTACACATTAATAAATATTAAAATCAGAATTTCATTTATTTATTTTTTGTAGAAAATATTTAGTGAATCTCAAATGATCTGTTCGAGCTTTGACTTATTTACACAGAATTTCCTTGTAATTGTTTTAACTTTGACAACAGTAAATCACTTGATGATGACAGGTACAGAACTTCAAAGGAGATCAGCTCGGGGCACCTCAACCCTGCATATGTAGCTCAATGAGCCGTCCGGCAAACACAGCAGCTGTGCCGATAATACAGACTAGCATGAAGACTGCCAGGAGGACGTGGTCAATCACCATAGCAGAGAATATCCATTCTTCTGAAGCCTGTAAATACAGCAATGCATTACTATACATGAGGAAGAAAGTCAAAACCTACAGAAGTAAGAGTATTATTCTTATAAATATTATTCATAGGTGTCATGTATTATTCTACCAACCAAGATCTTTGGAAGGCAAGCCTACCTGCAGGAAATCTAGGCATATATATATGGGCCCTGGAGAGAGTAGATAACTGTGCTCTGAAGTAGTAGTGGCAGGTAGACATAGACTGTGTTTCCAAACAGCACTTTAAAGGGGTACTTTGCCCCCAGACATCTTATCCTCCATCCAAAGTATAGGAGATAAGATGTCTGATCGCGGGGGGTTCCGCAACTGGGAGCCGTACGATCTCTGTGCAGCACCCAGCATTTGTTTTAGAACCCTGGGTGCTGGCTTGGGGGGGTTCCTGAAGTCACGGCCACGCCCCTTGTGCCACGCCCCCTCCCATAGACTTGAATTGAGGGTGTGTGGTATGACATCACGAGGGGCCGTGGCTGTCACAACCCCCGACGGCCACTCCAAGCATTCGGAACAAAATGCTCCGAATGCTGGGGCAGCGGAGTACACCTTTAAGCCTTTTTTGATCTGTAAAACAGTCCAACAATGGGCCAAAAAACTGAAAAAAATTGCCAAAAACAGCTGTATTATTCACATTGGATTCTATTAAATCCAAAGGGAAAATAGAAATTGTTCTCATGTAGTCTAAATGCATCTGCTCTGGCTCAAAGCACAGTTATCACCCAATGGATGTCAGTCAACATCGAATGCCGCAGGCAGAGAGGTCCAGCATCCAGACATCTGTGTGAACAACTTCAAGACTTTACTGTAGGACTTACATCTTCCATAAAAACACTGGAACAAGACATGGTAATACCAATGCGTTTCAGGCATACATGCCCTTGATGCCCTTATTTGGCACAAAAAAAAATCTCATCTGAAAACAGCTGTTTTTTTTTTTTTTTTTTTTGCTGTAGCCCCATAAAGTCATAAAATGTTGAAAAAATATTTTTAAAAAAAGTCCAGAAAATACTATTGCAAATGCGAAAAAAACTAAAAAAAGGAGTCAAATGTTTTCGCCTGTAAAAATGGGTGCTGTGTCAATCAGTGTCAATCCTTCATGAGTGGCAGGGCCAGGAAAGCACAGAAGAAGCATGAGCTGACGGAAGAGTCCGCCCATTTGACACTTGCAGAGGTGGCTGGGATATAAAACAGTGTTTATCTTAGTAACGTAAGCTGCAAGACCTAAAGGATGACTCCACTACCCTCTTCAACTTCTTTATAAGGGTTGTCAGCAATCATATGGTAAATGAAGATATCATGGATTTGGGCACATACCTTATTGGATTCTTGATCTGAATTCATGGACTCTGCAATATATTTAACTCCATCTATGGCGCTCTTTACATCCGGGTTCTTTAAGATTGGGGACTGGTAGGTATCAGTGGCAGGACCCAGTTTTCCTGAGATATCTGAAATGTCAATGTCTTCAGTGAATATCTTCTTGCCTTTTTTTTCTTGTGAAGGCCGTTTCATTGTGGAAAAGAACATCATGTTTGGAATAGTTTCCATGAAAACCTGATGAAAAGAACATATGATGGCGTTTAATGACTGCTGCACGTGTGGGTGTCATTTAGCGGAGTGTACATTCAAGGCTATAGAGAGGATGATATGACAAGATGATGTCGTTGACAAATGCTGATACAACTATTTTATTATCACTATTATTATTATTATTTTTTAAACATTCCAATAAAATCTTGATGGCTAGTTTTATTACAGTATTATCATCTTTTATTACTATTATTACAGGTCCGTAAACACTGAGGTGATTTCTAGACAAATGATGTGTTATGCCTTACACTATGCAATTCTGCAGAATGTCCTAAAGAGCTAGAGCATACATCCACCACCATAATCCCCGCCCGTGTGCAGCGCTGCATCATGGATCTCTCTGGGCCACATGCAGTGCAGAAAAGGGGGGGGGGCCCCTAAGGCTCCCATTGACTTCAACAGCAGCTTCGGGGTATAACCGCAAATAAGGAAGGGATATGTCACTTCTTTTACACGCTGTTCTGTTCCATTGAAGCCAATGGAAGCAGGTTTTTGACAGCGAGGTTTATGGTTGTTGATTTGAAAATTTCCATGGTTTTGGCATCAAAAAACCATGCAGTTATAAGCCATGTGAACATGCCCTTAAAGGGGTACTCCGGTGGAAAACTTTTTTTTTTTTTACATCAACTGGTGCCAGAAAGTTAAACAGATTTGTAAATGACTTCTATTAAAAAATCTTAATCCTTCTAGTACTTATTAGCTGCTGAATACGACAGAGGAAATTATTTTCTTTTTTGAACACAAAGCTCTCTGCTGATATTCATGACCACAGTGCTCTCTGCTGACATCTCTGTCCATTTTAGGAACTGTCCAGAGCAGCATATGTTTGCTATGGGGATTTTCTTCTACTCTGGACAGTTCCTAAAATGGACAGTGATGTCAGTAGAGAGCACTATGGTCATGATGTCAGCAGAGAGCTCTGTGTTCCAAAAAGAAAAGAATTTCCTCTGTAATATTCAGTAGCTGATAAGTACTAGAAGGATTAAGATGTTTTAATAGAAGTAATTTACAAATCTGTTTAACTTTCTGGCACCAGTTGATTTGAAAAAAAAAAAAAAGGTTTTCCACCGGAGTACCCTTTTA
Organism: Hyla sarda; assembly: GCF_029499605.1. Lineage (NCBI taxonomy): Eukaryota > Metazoa > Chordata > Amphibia > Anura > Hylidae > Hyla > Hyla sarda. The sequence goes on from NC_079196.1 coordinate 57,218,640, forward strand.
AAGGAGATTCTTGTCCATCAGTGATTGAGACTAACGATAGACGACTTATTAAAGCAGCTGCTCCTTTGAATACATACTACATTTTGCAGTTTTCCATAAAATGAAAACAATTTTTCCAAGTGGAATCATCAAAGGAGATATCTCATCCTAAAAATTACTGAAAAATATAGCCAAACGGCTCTCCCATAAAGATATATAGATGGGGCATGATGCACTGCTCCAGGGGAAAGTCAAGGCCCCGTACAGGAGATTGGGGGGGGGGGGGGTCATAGCGGTTGGACCCCCCGCGATCAAAAACTTAGCCCCAATCTTGAGGATAGGGGATACGTTTTTCAGTAATTTAAGAATGTCTTCTCCTTTAAATCATTGAACAAATGCTCCTGTGTTATGATGCCCCCTGCTGTTCACTCCCATCCCATGTTTTAAAACTGCTGGTCACACGTGCTCAGAAGATCTGTCCGATCATATAGTTCTTTGGTGTCCCAGCACCAATAGCTGTCCTCTGGCTTTGGACTGTCTCGGGCGGCTTGGCAGCACAAGGTGTTGGGCCCACCAGAGTTCTATGGTTAAATTTATTATGTGTATTATAATGTCAGAGAATATATTTTCTTCAAATAATTCTGTTATGTGTATATATGTTTAATATAAGCTTGTACCTTCAATTGAGAGCAGTGAATCCCATGTGACCCTGCCTGCCAATGGGTACCCATAAAGTCTCCCCTATATAGAGTAGTGGGGGGGGGGAGGAGTTTCCCAGTCCAGTGCTAGTTCACCCTAGCAACAGCTTAGCTCAGGTGTGCTGTGTGTCGTGTGCTCTGAGGATAGGCCTACCTCAAATCTAATCTCTCAACTGGTCATCCTGCAAGGATTACTCTCAAGGAGGAAATTCATGCCGCTTCAGTACCTTGACAGGACCCTAGCTGCCAGGATTCAATCTTCCGTCTCATTAATCTGTTTGGTGTAAGCACCACAAGTCTCAGCAAGGCAACAGGGCTCCCAAGGGGTTACACTGTACTCTCTCACCTAAAGCCAGCTGTTTGTGTATTACGATCTGCACCAGCTGAGTAAAGACAGTTATACGTAACATGGCATTGGTGTGTTCATTTACTCCCCATGTCTGGCCCAGAAGAAGCTGTCCCCAAACCTAGGACCATGTACAGGATAATGGTGCCCTGGCGTCACAAAGTGATCAGGTATTTCCACCAACACCACCCTGTGTCACCACAGTTCCATTTATACATGAGCAATATTATATTGTATCTTATGTGAGTGCTTGTCCAGCTAGAAGAGCAATGACCTGAGCATAAGAGTTTGCAATATTCTAGGAATTATCATTAAACATTTCAGCTCACCTTCCTCATCCACTGAGGCATGATGTGAGTACTTGGAGTACGGAAATGAGCATTGATCACAATAACTGTGATGACAATGGAAGCTATGACAAACATCATAGTAAATAACATGTATTTTCCAATCAGCGGCACCGCGCTAGATGTTGATGGGATCAGCTCCACAATAACCAGAAGAAACACAGTCAGGGACAGCAGAACAGAAACACTCAGTGTTATCTTCTCACCTGTCCATGAAGAAAATATTTTAAAAATTACTGATAGAAAATAGATACAGTACTGAGTAAAGGTATTCAAAGGTATTTTGTGCCATACTCAGGACAGGTCTATTGAGATTAATTGACTGAGCATAGTCTACTACTATAGACTACATTTGGTCCGTTTCCCAAACGTATTGCTGGAAGACTCAAAAGTGTGGTCTGCTTTGCTCTTGTGCCCCACACAGGAATAAGATATAACTCGGGAATGGACCAAACATAGTTATTAGTAGACTATGTTCCTTCAATTGAACTCAGTGGACCCATAGTGAATATGCCATGGTATTAATCAGAACACCTTTTGGAAGGTATTCTGATGTATTCTTTCAACGTGTAACTGAAACCTGATGGAAAACATCTTTCTCACAGAAGATATTTAAAGTATATGCCATAAATGTCTGATAGGATGCATAGTGGCCCACACCTATCAGGAATAAAAGAACCCCATGAAGAGCTTCATCCAGCTCACAAGTCATACAAAACATACCTGAACCTGTGGGCAAATAGAACACCAAACCGGTCAAAAAGGAGAAGAGCAGGCAGGGAATGATGACGTTGACGACGAAGTAAAGTGGAAGGCGCTGCAGAAGGAAATGATAGGTGATATCCAGATATGGTTTATCGGGGCAACAGTCGTAGAGCACATAGTGCTTCCAGCATTGGTAATCCTTCATGAACCATTCTCCGCTCTCCATGAAGCTGTTCATATCAGGACGGTCACTCTCCTAAAAGGGGTTATTGTACATACATTAGGTAAATAGGAAAAATGTTATCTAATATTATCAAACTGATAAAAAAAATACACTAATAATCATATGCATCAGTCTAATACAGTATGGGGGAGATTTATCAAGGGATTTAGAGCTGTTTTTTGCTTACAAAAGTCGCACAAAAAGTTGCACGTGCGCCTAAGCAAATTTTTATGCGACTTTTGGCTGTAAGCAAAAAAAGAGCTTACCAAAGCAAATTTCTGTTTTCACTTTGCAGTGGTCAGGGATTTATCAAGTGCGAAAGTCGCACAAAAAGTTGCAACCACCTCCAAAGCAGCGTAAATGTTCTTTCAGATAACAGGAAACTGAGACTACAATGCACACAGGCTCACAAAAATTGAACAATGAATGACTGAAAGAACGCTGCCTGGTCTGATAAGTCTTGATTCCATTTTCTGATGGCTACTTCCAGCAGGTCACATACATGACAATGAGTTCCCTCTACTCCAGTGACCACCACAGTCACCAGATCCTAATCCAATAGATCTCCTTTAGGATGTGGTGGAACGGGAGATTCTCATCATGGATGTGCAGCCGGCAAATCTGCAGTACCTGTCTGATGTCATCATGTCCATATGGAGGAACTGTGGGATGTCATCATGTCTATATGGAGGAACTGTGTGATATCATCATGTCCATATGGAGGAACTGTGTGATGTCATCATGTGCATATGGAGGAACTGTGTGATGTCATCATGTCCATATGGAGGAACTGTGTGATTTCATCATGTCCATATGGAGGAACTGTGTGATATCATCATGTCCATATGGAGGAACTGTGTGATGTCATCATGTCCATATGGAGGAACTGTGTGTGATGTCATCATGTCCATATGGAGGAACTGTGTGATGTCATCATGTCCATATGGAGGAACTGTGTGATGTCATCATGTGCATATGGAGGAACTTTGTGTGATGTCATCATGTCCATATGGAGGAACTGTGTGTGATGTCATCATGTCCATATGGACCAAAATCTCTGAGGAATGTATCCAGCACCTTTTAGAAAGTATGCCATGAAAAATGAAGGAAAAAAGGGCCCAACCCGGTACTAGCAAGGTGTATTTAATAAAGTGGCCAGTAAGTTTTTATATATCAAGAATATACAGAGAATCTAACACATGGACCTCCAGTTGTTCTCTGCTCAATAACTACAAACTTCTTTTTACCTTTATTTCTTACCGGATTTATAATAACCTTAGACCCATCGTAAGTCCATGTCCCCAGTTTCATGCTGCAGTTCTGCAGGTCAAATGGAAAATGTGTGACCATCATTTCACAGTAACTCTTGAAGATGGCCGGGGGATTCCATACAATTTTTCCTGTATAGTCCACAAGAGCCTTAGTTTCCTGAACAATTGCAAAGTCACCGTCTGCACTAAAAAAGAGAAAATGTGCATAATAAACATTGTAACACCTCAAAACTGTAAGAAAAAAAAAATTTGATGTCATTTAGTCCACATTAAGTATCTTTCAACTGATGGTGTCATGCTAAGGCTTAAAGGGGTACTCCGCCCCTAGACATCTTATCCCCTATCCAAATGACAGAGGATAAGATGTCTGATCGTGGGGGTCCTGCCGCTGGGGACCTCCGCGATCTCGGCTGCAGCACCCCAGACATTCGTTGGCTGACTGGCGATGCGGGGCCGGAGGCTCGTGACGTCATGGTTTTGGCCCGCTCGAGACATCATGACCACGCCCCCTCAATGCAAGTCTATGGGAGGGGGTGTGACGGACGTCACGCCCCCTCCCATAGACTTGCATTGAGGGGGCGTGGCTGTGACATCACGAGCAGGCGTGACCATGACATCACGAGCCTCCGGCGCTGCCCCTGGCACTCTAAACAAACGCCGGGTGCAGCAGGAAGATCGTGGGGGTCCCCAGCGGTGGGACCCCTACCATCAGACATCTTATCCCCCATCCTTTGGATAGGGGATAAGATGTCTAAGGACGGAGTACCCCTTTAATGTTCTATTGATATATACTGACTATTTACTATTTTACTCCCTGCTTAGAATGATGGGGGAGTAGCCTGTTATATTTACTATACTCCATGCAAGCAAACTGATGTAAATTGTAGCCGAAAACGACTTCAGCTCATAGCTAGTGTAGAATGCATTCTGTGGCACAGAGGTGTGGGCCTTTTATTACACTTGTAGCTACTCAGTACAGGTTAGCTAGGATTAGTGTGTAAAATGACAAAGTCTTTAGTAAATCTGCCCTATAAAATAAAGTCTTACTTGTTGTATAGGACTAAATCAGCACGCCAAATGTCACCAGAAAGAATACGGATCTTTTCTATTCCTCCATATTGTGATGGGTCCCATTTTAAATTAACATCCACCCATTGCTAGAAAGAAAAAAAAACACAATTATATAGACCATTAAAAATGTAAAAGCATAAAAACCCATTTACTAGCACTTTTTTCTCTCCTGAGTTTGGCTAATGCATTCTGCATTGCTGTGACAACATCTGGGACAATCACATCTGACCTCAGTGTCCACACCAGGAGGGATATATATATATATATATATATATATATATATATATATATACTCAGCCAATCTGTTACTCCTTGTCTGTGTTTGAGTTCTTTCTGCACAAGCTCCTGAATTGCAACTTGCTTGATCCTGTGATCATGTGACCTACCTATTCTTATGTTTTCCGTATTTGTACTTCAAGCTTTCTAGGTTTGAATTTGGCCAGTCTAATTACTTTTTACTGTTTGTCTGTTCATTCCTGTGTTTTGTATCTAGTTCCTTACATGTTAACCCTTTGTGTCTTGTTCTGCTTCCCTGACTTCTGTACAGTGTTTATTTAATTGTATTGGACTTTACTATGCCTTGCACTGTTGTAGAGTAGGGTATTCCATCTTAAGGAGGTGGGCACTTTTTCTTACCAATATTTCTTACCAATATTCTCACTTTTTTGTCATGAGATGGGCTACAGATACAAAATAATTTGCTTCTTTGATATGTCTGACATCCTAAACATAAGACCTCTCTGGGGGTTGGGGGGGGGGGGGGTTGTTTGTGCAAGAAATCAAGTTAAAATGCTGGTTAATCAACTATGATTTGATTAGAATTCAGTATAATCTGGCAGATTATACTGAGACAAGCTAAAACATAACATTTTTTTGAATTTTTTTTAACATACTTTTAAAATATTCTCTTCTAGGACATACAAACAAATATCAATGATCAGAAGAATTGGAGAATTTAGCATAGGTGAACACTCAGGAGAAGGCAGGAGGGGCTACAGCACACGCCATTGGAGAGCCCGTCTGATTAAATTGAATTGAAAAACTACAAAATGCCTTCTTCTGAAAGCAGCTTGACTTGTGTGCATATTCTGTGTCTGACATTGCAGCTCAGCCTCATTCAGTTACATAGGAATGAGTTGCAATTATCAGACCCTTCCAATGGACAAGAGTGCGTGGGTTCTGTTTATGTAATCTCAGACAACAACTATGGAGGAAATTTATCAAAACTTGTGCAGAGGAAAATTTGACCAGCAGCCCATACCAACCAATCAGCTCGCTTCCTTCATTTTAAATTTTTTTTCACATATTTTTTTTTTATAAGGCCTCTAAAAAATATGAGAAGCAATCTGGTTGCTATAAGCAACTGCACCACTTTTCTTCTACAAAGGCTTTGATAAATTCCCCCCCTATATCCCAAAAAGAAGGTGGATATGAACTGTTCCTCTTCACTAAAATGGATGGGCAATATGTTTTGTTTTGGGTGTTGATGAAAAAAAGGTCTGTAATTATTTTATGTCAATGATATTTGTGTAAAGGCTAGATAAGTACTAGCAATGTAAGAATTTGTGCACTTACGCTTCACATTGTTTTCTGCAAAAAATGTGCAAAGACGTTACAGGGAATTTACAAATGTTTCAAATATTTAATAACAAACCTGTTTGAGACGAACATTTGTTGTCACGATTTGGTTGACTTCATCCTTGAAATAAGAAGACAAGAAATGAAACAAAGAACATAAATAAAGACCACTGGATCTCTTATATACTTCTATGTTGAACATTTAGAATATATTATACAGCAGATTATATTGTATTAACTTATCCCCTATCTACAGGTGTCTGACAGCTGGGACCCCCGCAGTCTTCAGAATTGGGCCCCAGCTCTCTCAGAGAAAGCGTGTGCTGTCTCTAGCATTTATTTCTATGGGAGTGTCGAAGCTGCCGGAGTGCTGTACTCTCATAGAAATGAAGAGAGCACTTGCTGTCTCTAGCAAACGCTCTCTCCAAGAGCTGGTGCCCCGTTCTGGAGATAAAGGGGGCTCCAAAGGGTTGGACCCTCCATGATCAGACACTTATAAGGGGGAGATTTATCAAAACCTGTTCAGAGGAAAAGTTGCTGAGTTGCCCATAACAACCAATCAGATCTCTTCTTTCATTTTTCAGAGGTCTTTTCAAAAATGAAAGAAGCAACCTGATTGGTTGCTATGAGCAACTCAGCAACGGGTATTGATAAATCTCCCCCTTCCCTATGCTGTGGATAGGGGATATGTTGTCATTCGCTGTACAGCCCTTTATAAATATTCCTACCACATCAATCAGCTGAATCAGCTGGAGACCGACTGTCACCACGACTGCGTCCTTAAACTTATGGACAGGGCGAACAACTTTGTTGTAGTTTTTAAACAAATCCGTAATCAAGCGGGATTCATCTTCAGAGGAGAGAACGGATCCAGCTATAAGGGAAGAAAAGTTTCATTAAATTGTTGTAATTTTTATTATTTGAATTTATTGTTATTATTATTATTATAATATTATTGTTTTTACATATTTTAAATCCTTTTGGGGCAACACAATTACAAGCTTATGGCCATTTTTTGGGGGCTGTTCACATTTTAAAGAGGTACTCCGGTGCTTACACATCTTATCCCCTATCCAAAGGATAGGGGATAAGATGCCTGATTGCGGGAGTCCCGCAGCTGGGGATGCCCGTGATCATGCACGCGGCACCCCGATTGTAATCATTCCCCGGGCGTGTTCACTCCGGGTCTGATTACGGTCGACCGCAGGTTCGGCGGTGTGGGACGTCACGCCCCCGCCCCCGTGTGATGTCACGCTCCGCCCCTCAATGCAAGCCTACGGGAGGGGGCGTGTAAGCACCGGAGTACCCCTTTAAATTGATTGGAACATTCCAGAACAAAACTGCAATATAAGGTGGATCAGACCAGAAGCAGAAAACAATAAAAATCAGTTTAGAAATTCCTCCAAATAAAATCTGAAGGTATAGAAGCAGAGTATATCTTAGCATTATATTTTAGGCTGATGTCGGTCATTGATTTGTCAGCTGTTGATAGCAGTTTTAGATTAGAATACAGGTTGTAAATTATAAGTAAGAATAAATAAATCTGCAAATTCAGGTGTGACTACAGGTAACTCCAATATTTCATTTTCACAAGGGTGCTATAGAGAGAACACTGGCCCAGATTTGCTAAAACTGTCTCATTCTTTTTACTGTGCAGACTTGGACAGACAGACTTTAAGGTTGGGTTCACACTACAGACTTTCCAGCCGGAATTTCACTTCTGAATTTTGGTTGGAAATTCCGATGCATCCGAATCCCATTACTGGCAATAAGATTCCATTGCACAGTGCACACTACGGAATTTCAGCTGCATACAACACACTGCTGAAGTTCTGCCTCCTAAAGAATGAACTTGTTCATTCTTCGGGCAGAATCTGCTCTGCAGACTTTGCCGTCTATGGGGATGGTAATGTCCGCGCCGTCCTAGAGCCGACAGATTCAGTCGGTGCTGGCCGCACTCTGAATCTCTGGCCAAAGTTGGTCCAGTCGGAAATTACAAACTGTGACCTCGCCCTAATTGTGCCAGATTTATCAACCTGTCTTAGGCTAAATGCTAAATCTGTAGACTGGTTTAAGTTTATTATTTGGTGCACACAGGCCATGCCCTTCCACCCCCACCCTCTGAGGTCACACACCCTTTGCTGTGGCACAGCCCCTTTGGCAGATCCATAGGAAAAGTGTCAAAATATATGTAAAGCTCATCATAAATGTGGTGCAAAGTCACATGTGCCAGTTTTTTTTGGTGTAAATTGCATCAAAGTTCTGCCCCCTTTGCAATAGTAAATCTGGTCCACTGTGTTCATCAGAGATTGTCATTACAAACAGCAACTGTTATGTTGTTTTTTTTAGTTTTTTTTTTAGAAAAAATGATTTTTTCACATTTTTATTCCATAAGGGAGAGAACAGATTATCCTCAGTGTTACTGAATTTCGAAGGCTGTATACATTGCAGATCAAGCGTAAGTGAAACACTGCGACTGTCGTGTAACTTTTTGCAGCTACCTCTATTGGACCTTTACCAATCCCCCTCCATATAGTATAAGGGGACACTACTCGCGTTTCAAAGTGGAGTTCGGTAAAAATAGCCCAAGTATTCACCTGCAGCTGCCAGTCAAGCATATTACTTGTACATTCTTCTCAACATAAACATGTTGCTGACATGTAGTTATAAATGTACATACTGCATAAAAAAATGGGCAAAATATAAAATTATCATTTTTATTCTCGGTCTGGATGGCTGATTTAAAGTACTTTTATTCCTAAGGCCTTGTAGTGCCTTAATGCCCACTGGGTACCAGGGAACTGCTGGGGCTTAGTCAATGGACACATAACAGCACTTGGAGAAAAGTGTAGAATCTTGTAGATAGACAAAGCACAATAAGACCCTTAGGGCGCAATGCCCACCCATGTACATAACATAAGTGGAATTATAAGTAAGGCAACTAGAAATTTGATATCATATCATTCTACATGCACGAGGATAAAAGTTTACTCAATGGAGTCCTCATTGCCATATACTTTTTTTCAGGACGTATAGATTCTATACAGTTTGTTGAATATTACATATACAGAGAAGTCATTGCATGTCAGTTGTATGACCTAGGTTTAGCTTGAGGTCCATGGGCCAGCAGATTGTTATGGTCTATAACAGTGTTTCCCAACAAAGGTGCTTGCAGCTGTTGCAAAACTACAACTCTTAGCATGCCCGGACAGCCAAAGGCTGTCCGGGCATGCTGGGAGTTGTAGCTTTGCAACAGCTGGAGGCACCCTGGTCGGGAAACAGGGGGCTAATGTATACACAGTATGGAGCGGTGAGTTGATACTGAAAAGGGAAGCATACACATGGAAAGGGTTCTGTGACTTATTGTAAAATATTTAGCCCCTAGAAGGCTATGTTCACACTGCGGAAATTCTGCTATTCCGCTCAAATTGCGCACAAAAAAGCAGACTGCAGTTTTTTCCCCCGCAGTTTTGCAGATTGTGAGCAGAATTTGGATGCAATCAAAACACAAAATTCTGACGAAATTTTAAGCCCTATTGACTTCAATGGGATTCTGCCACGGAATTCGGCAAAAATAAAAAACAGGTCTTCTTTCCTATCGGAACGCGGTATTTCCACTGCGGAAATTTCACTGTGTGAACGGGACAGCGGAATCCCGTTGAACAAAATTGGTGTGATTAATCAAAACCTGCGCAGAGGAAGTGTGGTGCAGTGGCCAATAGCAACCAATAAAATCACTGCTTTCATTTTGCACAGGCCTCTTTAATAATGAAAGAAGCGTTCTGATTGGTTGCTATGGGCAACTGCACCACTCTACCTCTGCACATGTTTTGATAAATCTCCCCTAACGTACAGAATACTTCGTCGGAATTCCGTGTGGAAATTCCGCCGTGTGGACATGGACTAAAAGTCTAAAGCTGCCATACCAAAGAAAGGAAATTTTATTGGGATCCACTGATTTTAGTAGAATCCATTAACAATCTAACGTGTATAGAGAAGTCTGATTTAAAACAAGGATTAAGTATGTTGGATTTTACTTAGTTGGAACCATAGATGGTTCGATGACTACAAAAAAAAAAAAAAAAAAACGACATTCGGTTCCTGCTCAAATCGTTTTTGTGCATGAACCCAACATATAAACCTTCATCTAACAATTGACCAAGACAAAAATGAATCATATTGCATTAATGCCCTAAGGGAACACATTTGAGCCAGAATTAACAACTGACACAAAGGTCCTGTAAAACTATGGGCTAAATATTATTAAGAATAAATAGAGAATAGGAAACCGACTGCAGATTGCTGTAATAAACAGTGCAGAAAATGTAGTAGCAAAAAACATTGAAAATAGGAATTGCGAATAAAATAAAATAGAAATGGAAGCCTATGTGTCAGTATAGAAATAACAGAAAACAAGAGTAACATACGACAGATACAAGAAGACATGCCTACGAGGGATCACTTTAATTGTATAGAAAATACAGTAAATAATATTGTTTTATGATAATTAAATGGCATAAAATGTGGAGATTTTTAGGGGTTACTGTACCTGTTAAGAGGAGAATAAAATGTATGAGTGTGAAATCCATTTCCTTCCACTTCTGTCGGCTTTATTCCTCTCTGGTTACATGTCTGTAAGTCTTCCTTGGAGAGGCGGACGCTCTGCCTTCCCGTCCAACTATCAGGAATGATGTTACTGGGACTATTGTTACTTCGCACCTGTTCAGAGAGACAGCTGAAGATTTCCGAATGACTCCATAGTATGTGACACGGGATCCACACATGATTTAGGATGTAAATATGGCCTGGTGAAATGTTAATGCTCCTTTGGGTAACACTTTTACCAGGGGCGTAAACACTTGGGGGTGCAGAGGATGGTAGCAGTTGCACCAGGGCCCTAATGCCTGAGGGGCCCAAAGGCTCTTCTGCCACATAAAATGACACCATTTCTATAAACGGCGTATGGACCTGGATCAAACTCAATCTTGGTGGCTTATTAACACTCCCCCCAAAAAATGGGTGGAAATTTATTCTAATCTGGTTCCTGAGGGTTCCTTTAGGGAGGCGTTGTGGGCCTCCATATTGTCCTCCAGGCTTATGACTTTTGAACAATTTAGGCAGAGGTATGACCTTCCCTCTGCAGATTTATCTAAACTATTGCAATTGCAGCTATTTATCTCCCCTTTTAACCTTTCGAATGAGATACCAGTTTCTTTATTCAGACAATTATTCTTTGGCACTAAAGCCCTTACCAAGGGAATATCTAGATTCTAGAATCTGCCAGTCATTACTGCCCAATACCAAGCCTCTTTCTTTCAGCACTAGGTGGGAGTCTGACTTGGGCTGGAGGCAGCAAGAAAATGATTGTATAGGTGGTATCTCACCCCCTATAGGTTGTTGAAGCTATATCTAGGTGGCTCAGACAGTTGTTGGCTATGTAATTTCCATGTTGGCACGCTGCTACATGTGTGGCCGGACTGTGGTCATATCCGCGACCTGTGGAAACAGGTCTATCATAAATTATGTGCCATTATAGCCTATACAATATCTTGGGGTCCGGAAGTGGCGCTCTTGCATCTCCATCTTGACGACATACCCTTACTTGACGTGATTGCAATAGTCCACTTTTTGACGGTGACTAAGACTAATAAAGTTGCCAAATGGAAGGGTTCTGTGCTCCTTGACCTTAACCACCTAACTAATTCCATGCATGATATTTGTCTCATGGAACGCTCCATAGCCTTCCCTGCTTCTCCCGAGCATGGTCAAAGTGGCTGGAATTCAAGCCCTTAGGCACTTAAGTATTTGCTAACTCAGTAGGATTACTAATCTTAAGGCACTCTCTTTACTGTGGATTTGGAGCCTTATTATATTGCCTTGACCTGCCACAGTCGGTTAAATATTGTTGTGATGTCCCAGTACGGGATATGCTCCTACAGTCCTGTGAGGTTGAGTCCCTGTACGTCCTCAGGGCTCTCCTGCATTGTTCCCCCATATTGGTTGTATATTTAGTATAAAGGACCTTTGATATGGGGGACTCAATTATTAGGGGGACAGACAGGGCAATCTGTCACAAAGACCGGGATTGCCGAACAGTGTGTTGTCTGCCTGGCGCACGAGTTCGGCACATCGCGGATCGGGTTGACAGGTTGTTGGGCGGGGCTGGAGAGGACCCAGCAGTCATGGTACATATTGGCACCAATGACAAAGTAAGAGGTAGGTGGAGTGTCCTTAAAAATGATTTCAGGGACTTAGGCCGCAAGCTTAAGGCAAGGACCTCCAAGGTAGTCTTTTCTGAAATACTACCAGTACCACGAGCCGCACCAGAGAGGCAGCGGGAGATCAGGGAGGTAAACAAGTGGCTCAGAAGCTGGTGTAGGAAGGAAGGGTTTGGGTTCATGGAGAACTGGGCTGACTTCGCTGTCGGTTACCGGCTCTACCGTAGGGACGGGCTGCACCTCAATGGGGAGGGTGCAGCTTTGCTTGGGGAGAAGATGGCTAAAAGGGTGGAGGAGTGTTTAAACTAGGGACTTGGGGGGAGGGAACCTACAGCAAAGAGGGGGAAGATAGTGTAGATAGAGAGGTGGGAATTATAAATGTACCTGGGGGTGGAGCGGAGGGAGGGGTTAGAATAGTTAATAGGAATAAGCTTCATAGGAAAATAAAACTTACACCCTTGAATCCCATTAACCCCAATAACATAAAGGATGGAAATGTAAAGTGTATGTTCACAAATGCCAGAAGCCTAGCAAACAAAATGGGGGAGCTTGAGGCCTTGATACTGGAGGAACATATTGATATAGTTGGGGTCACTGAGACATGGCTGGACTCCTCGCATGACTGGGCTGTTAATCTGCAGGGGTTTACATTGTTTCGCAAGGATAGAATGAACAGAAAAGGTGGTGGAGTCTGTCTGTATGTAAGAAGTGGTATGAAAGTCAGTGTGAACGATGCCATAGTGTGTGATGATTCTGAGGATGTGGAATCATTGTGGGTAAAATTACAAAAGGAGATACTGAAAAAATAGTATTTGGTGTAATCTACAGACCCCCTAATATCACTGAAGAGATAGAAGTTCGGCTTCATAAACAAATAGAGAGGGCCGCCCGGGCAGGTACAGTGGTAATAATGGGAGATTTTAACTATCCAGATATAGATTGGGGTCCGGGGTTGGCTAAAACTACAAAGGGGCGACAATTCCTAAATTTATTGCAGGATAATTTTATGGGCCAGTTTGTGGAGGACCCAACAAGAAGTGATGCCTTGTTGGATCTGATCATTTCCAACAACGCAGAGCTGGTTGGTAATGTAACTGTGCGGGAAAACCTTGGTAATAGCGACCACAATATAGTTACTTTTAACTTAAAATGTAGAAAACAAAGACAGACGGGGAAGGCAAAAACATATAACTTTAAAAAGGCAAATTTCCCTGGGCTGAGGGCTGCACTACAGGACATAGACTGGGGGGAGGTGTTCTCAAATACTGATACAGAAGGTAAATGGGACATCTTTAAATCAACTCTAAATAACTATACAGCTAAATATATACCAAAGGGGAACAAATATAAACGATTAAAACTAAATCCTACATGGCTGACAAATGAGGTTAAAAGAGCAATAAACAACAAAAAAATTGCCTTCAAAAATACAAATCTGATGGGTCAGCTATAACATTTAAACAGTACAAGGAGCTTAATAAAATCTGTAAAAATGTAATAAAAACAGCAAAAATTCAAAATGAGAGACAGGTGGCCAAAGAAAGCAAAACTAATCCTAAATATTTTTTTAGATATATAAATGCAAAAAAACCTAGGACAGAGCATGTAGGACCCCTTAATAATGATAATGGGGAGGTTGTCACAGGCGATCAAGAGAAGGCGGAGCTACTGAATGGGTTCTTTAGTTCTGTATACACTATGGAAGAAGGAGCTGACATTGGCCAGGTCAGTGCTGGTAACACATCATGTAATGTACTGAACTGGCTTAATGTAGAGATGGTACAAGGTAAGTTAAGTGATATAAATGTAAGCAAATCCCCAGGACCGGATGGACTACACCCAAGAGTTCTTAGAGAGGTAAGTTCAGTAATATCTGTACCCCTGTTCATGATATTTAGAGATTCTCTGGTGTCTGGTATTGTGCCAAGGGACTGGCGCAAGGCGAATGTGATGCCAATCTTCAAAAAGGGCTCTAGGTCTTCCCCAGGAAACTATAGACCTGTAAGTTTAACGTGCATTGTGGGTAAATTGTTTGAAGGACTTATAAGGGATTACATACAGGAATACATAGGGGATAATTGTATTATAAGTGATAGCCAGCATGGGTTTACTAAGGATAGAAGTTGTCAAACCAATCTAATTTGCTTTTATGAAGAGGTGAGTAGAAGCCTTGACAGAGGAATGGCTGTGGATATAGTGTTTCTGGATTTTGCTAAAGCGTTTGATACTGTCCCTCATAGACGTCTGACAGGTAAGTTAAGGTCTTTGGGTTTGGAAATTTTAGTTTGTAACTGGATTGAACACTGGCTCATGGATCGTACCCAGAGAGTGGTGGTCAATGATTCGTACTCTGATTGGTCCCCGGTTATTAGTGGTGTACCCCAAGGTTCAGTACTGGGACCGCTGTTGTTTAATTTATTTATCAATGATATAGAGGATGGTATTAACAGCTCTGTTTCTATCTTTGCAGATGACACCAAGCTTTGTAGCACAGTACAGTCTATAGAGGATGTGCATAAGTTACAAGATGACTTGGATAGACTAAGTGTCTGGGCATCCACTTGGCAAATGAGTGTGGATGAATGTAAAGTTATGCATCTGGGTACTAATAACCTGCATGCATCGTATGTCTTAGGGGGGATTAAACTGGCAGAGTCACTGGTAGAGAAGGATCTGGGTGTACTTGTAGATCACAGACTACAGAATAGCATGCAATGTCAGGCTGCTGCTTCCAAAGCCGGCAGGATATTGTCATGTATCAAAAGAGGCATGGACTCAAGGGACAGGGACATAATACTCCCCCTTTATAAATCATTGGTACGGCCTCACCTGGAATATGCTGTTCAGTTTTGGGCACCTGTCCATAAAAGGGACACTGCGGAGTTGGAAAGGGTACAGAGACGCGCGACTAAACTAATATGGGGCATGGAACATCTTAGCTATGAGGAGCGATTAAAGG
This sequence comes from Hyla sarda, assembly GCF_029499605.1. Classification (NCBI taxonomy): domain Eukaryota; kingdom Metazoa; phylum Chordata; class Amphibia; order Anura; family Hylidae; genus Hyla; species Hyla sarda. Next base: position 57,234,035 of record NC_079196.1, read on the forward strand.
AGTTACAATTGTTTAGTCTTGAGAAGAGACGTTTAAGGGGGGATATGATAAATGTATATAAGTATATTAATGGCCCACACAAAAAATATGGAGAAAAACTGTTCCAGGTTAAACCCCCCCAAAGGACGAGGGGGCACTCCCTCCGTCTGGAGAAGAAAAAGTTTAGTCTCAAGGGGCGACACGCCTTCTTTACCGTGAGGACTGTGAATTTATGGAACGGTCTACCTCAGGAACTGGTCACAGCTGGAACAATTTACAACTTTAAAACAGGATTAGATACATTCCTGGAACAAAATAACATTAATGCTTATGAAGAAATATAAAATCTCATCCCTTCCCAATATCACGCCACACCCCTACCCCTTAATTCCCTGGTTGAACTTGATGGACATAAGTCTTTTTTAGACCGTACTAACTATGTAACTATGTAACTATATATGGTTACATGATTGTTAGTCACCTGATAATGGTTGTCACATGTTTAAGTCATATGTTTTGTTACCCAGAGAGCACCAGGTGACCTGATGATCCGCAGCTAGCCTATGGGCTCCTTGCTCAGCCCCCCTTTATAAGAGGGGTAGGTACTACAATCCCTCTCTTTCACCTCTCTTAGATCCTGAGGTCAAGTCCAGACGTCTCAGAGCTAGTGTTCATCACATCTGGAGGCCTCAAGCCTAAATTGCAGCCACAAGTCAGTACGTCAAGTCATCTTTGTCTGCTGTCACTATCTTCAGTCAAGTCAGTTATAGTCAGTGTGGCTGCGCTAAAGTCTGTCAAGTCACTGCAAGTCCCAGCAAGCTGTGGGGTCCCCTGTGTTATTGGTCCCCTATCTGGGATCCTGGCTGAGCTGTAAAGACTGTACCATCTGTCTACCTCAGTAAAAGCTACCCTTAACCTGGTCTTGGACTATTATTTGCCCTGCCTAACCTAAGACTAGCGGTGCTACCTTCAGGTAGCAACCACGCCCTGGCATCACGAACAATAAGGTGTTAACACCATCTACCCCTGGGCAACACGATCTGCCCCTACACCTCACATCACACCCCATGGCTCACCACAATTTTTAGGATGCCATATTCCACAAGTCTCTCCCCCCCACGCAAGTCTGAACTGTGTCCGAGAAGAATCGCATGCCGATGCCAGAAAACTGTACAGGACTTTGTCATTGTAATGTGTTTCTACCGTGGCACTGATAAAGTAGAGGGGGAGGTTTCGCCCTGCTGTCTGAGTGGCTAGCTACTGATTGACCACATGTGCATCTCCCTATATTACCAGGCATCAGACACTGGGAAGATGCCTGTGAAACTGGTCATTACCTGAGTGGCTAGCATTTCCTTATTCCCTTGTATACCCGGCAACTTGACTTGAGCTTCCTATCTGACTTCTCTTTTGTTATAGTGATTCGGCACCTCTTCCCACTCCTGGCTAGACTCGGTTTGACTGACATTGACTTTGTGTGTATGTTTAGTTTGTCTTTGTTAGTTGCTTGTTTCCCTGTTGCTCCTGACAACTGACAGGATTGTATTTTATTGTGTTGACATTTGACTCCTCTCACTTATTTAGGAAGGGATTGCCGACCAGTTGCCGGCCTATCATTTAGGCTAGACGGACAAGTAGGCAGGGACAGGGGCGCGGGTGAGCTTAGCGAGCACTCCTTCCCTGCCCATACGTGACAGGTAGGTGAACAAAACTGTGCTGTCCATTGTTGAAAAGTCTGATAAAGTTTCAGCGATAATGTGTAAAATCAGGACTGAGGCCATGCTGCATCATTCTGCTAAATCAGCACCTGAAAGGGTTAAGGAGGAGCCCGAGAAGTGCGTGAAAATTTCCCGCACTGGTCAATGTCCTGCCTTTGGGCGTGGAAGTCAAGTCGCAGTTCCTAGTTCTAAGTGGAACTTGAAAGGTCCGCCCCTTATTGCCAGGGGGGAAGAAGAGGATGCGCCGCTGAGTCACCTCCGGTCCCAGGCTCCGCTGATGATACAGTTCCGGCCGGTGGCCATTTTACTGGAGCCCGTTGGGGACGAAAACAGGAAGTTCCAAGGACGAAGCCGTACTGCGAATCCCGGTGGCTACATCCGGGTCCGCGAATTCTGTCCAAGAGACTGCTGCAGCGCAGACTCCAACAACCGCAAGTAAGTCTCCGGTACCAGTGGTGAGTCACATTAACCGTTTAGTGCCCCGTAGTGTTCCCGGGTACTTGCCATTATGTGGGGAATCACCACCCGGGTTATGTCAGTCAGGTCAGACTAAGCTGCTGCAGCACCTCCCCAAGCATCTTAAAGGGCCAGTACTCCCCAGGTTGCAGGGGGGCCCAGTTGTAAAAAAACAAAGGACCCAAATTAAAGCGCAGGTGGATGGGAAGACTGCAGATGGCTACCTTCTCCGTCTCTTTCAGATCAGAAAGGCATCCTTTTCCCAGCATCAACAAGTCTGTCAGATGCGCACCAAGATGATGGAAATCGTGACCCAAAAGGTGAAAAAAAATTATTGGAAGGAAGTTGTTAACAAACTGATCCCAGACAGCATAGGCCAAGACATTGAAAAGGCCTGCTACTCTATCTATCCTCTTCATGATGTCTATGTCCGAAAAGCCAAGATGCTGAAAAATTCTAAATTAAATTTGTCCGAAAAAATTAGCCGGCCCACTGTTGCTGCCACAGAGGTTTGGCCAGGTCCGCAGGCGTCTATAGATGTGCCCAGGCCTACTCCTGCTGTTGAGGAGGTTTGGCCTGACCATCGGGCACCAACGGAAGTGTCCAGGCCTTCTCTGGTTGCCCCAGAGATTTGGCCTGACAAAACTGCCTTGACCTACTCCAGCTGTTCAGAAGGTTTGGCTGGCCCAACAGGCACCAACTGTCATTCCACCAGTGGCGCAAGCTACAGCTGTACAAGTAGTGGTCACTGTGAGTCCGACCATCACTGAATCCCGTTTGTCCCATGTTTTATGGAACACACATGTCAACCCCATGGCGGGGGCCCAGTTCGCGGTCCTAGATATATGTCCCAGCCTAGAAAACAGTCTGACCGATGAGGTTGGAATGGAAGAGTACATACGTAAAAGATAAGGTTAAGGATAAAAGATAAGGTTCCCCCCTGGCAATTGATGTACGCCATGGCCGTGGCGTTGTCTGTCTGCACCCGGACTGGGAGGCCCCAGAGAAGGCGGCTCCAGTGCCGAAGGCACAGGAGGATCGCCCGAAGCTCCAGAACATTGATGAAGAGCCTGGACTCCGATGCAGTCCAATGACCCTGGGCCGTCCGGTCCCGGAAGACCCCTCCCCAGCCGAGGAAGCTTGCATCCGTGGTCAGAACATGCCAACGGAGGGGCAGGAAGGAATGACCCCCCATGGGGAAGGGGGGACCGGAACCACCAAAGGATGTAGAGACACACCAGGGGAGAGAGCCGGATTCTGCGGTGGAGAGACAAGGGAGACTTGTCCCACTGGGACATGATGGCCCATTGGAGCAAACAGAAGCGGAACTAGGTGAAGGGAACCGCCTCCATGGCAGCCACCATCTTTCCCAAAACAGACATGCAGGTGCGGATGGGAAATGGGCCCGGTGCCCGAAGGGAGCGGACCCCCGACAGGAGCTCCTGGAGTTTGTCCTCCAGCAGGGAGACACGAGCAGCCACCGTGTCGAAGCAAAGCCCCAGAAAAACCAGGGACTGGGACAGGGACAGGTTGGACTTTATGTGGTTGATGATCCAACCGAAACTGGTGAGAGTCTGGAGGGTGATGCTGAGGCTGGCCCGATTCTGCTCCAGAGAGGGCGCCTTGATGAGCAGGTCGTCCAAGTATGGAAGAACTGAGATGCTCCGAGAGTGGAGAAGAGCCACCACCGCCGCCAACGTTTTGGTACAGACCTCGGGTGCAGTCGCCCGTCCGAAAGGCAGGGCGACAAATTGGAAATGACCCTCGGGAACAGCGAACCTGAGGAAGCGCTAGTGGGCCGAAAATATAGGGATGTGTAAGTAAGCATCCCGGATGTCCATGGAGGGGGAGGAACTCCCCCTGATCCATGGAGGTGACAACAGACCTCAGAGACTCCATCCGAAAGTGCCGGAGATGCACGTGTCGGTTAAGGAGCTTTAGGTCGAGGATCGGGCGAACCGAGCCGTCCTTCTTGGCGAGTAGAACCCTGAGAAGCGGTCCTGAGAAGGAACCGGTACCTGGGAAAGGAGAGTGCGGAGGGCCACCTGGAAGGCCGCAGCCAAAGCTGGGGACCGAGGAGGACGGGACCGGAAAAACACTGATACCCCGATCCCGGGGCATAGAAGCGAACTCTATGCGATAAACCTGAGAAACTACCTCCCGAACCCAAGCATTGTGGACATGCGCCAGCCAAACGTCCAAAAAGAGGGATAGACGACCCCCCCCACCCGAGGGGAAGGCTCGGATGGGGGCGCACCCTCATGCCGTGGGGGGCTTGCAGGTCCCCTACTTGCAGAGGGGAGGTTGGAACGAGGGCCCGACTTCCAGGAGGGGCGAGCCTTGAAGGACGGAGCCCTCTTCAACTGAGGGGCCTGGGGACGATCCGTGCGGCCCGAGAAATGGAAGGGGCGAAAGGAAGAAATCCTCTGCCGCGGATCTGAATGGCGCAGCCGATTTTGAGGTAAGAGAGAACTCTTGCCCCTCGTAGCCTCCGAAATGATCTCGTCAAGGCGCTTGCCAAACAACCGAGATTCCTGAAACGGAAGTTCAGTGAGGGAGCGCTTAGAGGCTGCATCGGCATTCCAAGCCTTAAGCCACCAAGTTGCCCGAGGCGAAGGCCGCACAGCGAGCCGACTACAAGGAAGACCAGCAGAGGTAGTTACCTGCATGGGCGATTTGTTGCTCCAGTGCCACCAGATCACTGGAGGAGGCGCCTGCCAAGATCCCTTGGCGCAGCTGATCGGCCCAGATAGACAGGGCTTTGGACACCCAGGTGGAGGCAAAAGCTGGGGACAAGGCCGAGCCAGCCGCCTCAAAGGCGAATTTCACCAGATTCTCGATGCATTTGTCTGACGGGTCCTTGACGGAAGCCGCGTCAGCCAGCGGCAGGGTAGTCGACTTGGATAGTTGAGACACAGGAGGGTCCACCGTAGGAGGAGAGGACCACTTGGTAACTAGCTCCTGCGGGAAGGGAAAGAGAATCCGGAGCTTCTTGATCCCATGGAAGCGCTTGTCCGGATGCTTCCAGGCCGCTTCCAACAGGTCATCAAATTCAGTGTGGGGGCTGAATATTCGGGAAGTCCGCCGAGCGTGGCGGAAGGAGACTTCTGGGGTGGGCCCAGAAGTTCCCGGGTCCTGCAAGTGGAAGGTGTCCCTAACAGCCGACACCAGACTCTCCACCATGTCTGACATGCGGGAAGTCCCTTCCGAGTCAGAGGGAGGATCCAAAACCGAGTCTGCCCGCTCACCAGGGGACTGGGAGCGCTCCAGAGGAGTTCTGGAGCGGGGAGGGATGGACCTGGAGCGGGTAGACAGGGGCAGACCGCGGGCGACCGTCGGCGCTGACGCCTGGAGGAGGTAGAATGAGAGTGTGAACTCCGGTGGGAAGGCCCCAGATGGTCCGACTCAGGAGAGGAAACCGAGGAAGAGCGCCCCGAGCAGCCGCGAGAGGGCCGAAGGGGAGGGCGGGATGAGGGACTCCCCGCCGGCTCCCTAACGGAAGAGCACGAGGAGGACCGCCCCAACGCGGACAAACCAACCTCCTGGGAAACCCTGGCCAAATCAGAGATGGACTGGGAGAGAGAGGAGACCCATTCCGGAGCGGGATCAGACCGACCGCCGTCTGGAGGGCCACCCTGGGCAGTGGGCAGGACAGTACTGGGGTGCAAGGAGGCGCAGAGCATACAGGTGGGTTCTGTGGAACCGCCTGGCAATTTGGCCTTGCAGCCAGAGCAGGCATAGTAAGTGACCAGCGCAGAAGTACCATGCCGAGAAGGGGGGAGGGGGTCGGGACTGGGGTCGGACATTAGGAAAGCACTACTAAGTCAGACAACCAGAGACAGTACAGACAAGGAGCGAGCTCACCCAGGGTCCTGTGTCCGGAGAGGAAACCTGGTACGTCCTTGGTCCTTAACAGGTTAATAAATCCTCTTAAACATGAAAGAAGCAAATTGATTGGTTGCTATGGGCAACTCCACTGATCTTCCTCTACACAGGTTTTGATAAATCTCTCCCCATGTCTGATCAACTTAAGGATAGGATCACACATGCCGTATTTTGCTGCTTCGTATTTCCCTACCCATTGAAGTCAATGGTAACTAAATCAGCTGCATATTTTGCTTCCCATTGATTTCAATGGTTAGGAAAATACGCAGCAGCAAATATTCAGCAAAAGACGGAACAGGGGGAAGCTGATTACAACGCAGAATCAAATCTAAAAATGTAAATGAAGTGGTTTGGTGCACTGGGGGCGTTCCCTAGCCCTAATGTCCAGAAGAATGGTCAGCCAGCTTGCACATACAAACCACCCACTGCATAAATATTCACTTTCCTGCCTCAGCACATAGAACATATATGCTGGGAGATCTCGCGAGCCTGCAGTGTTTTCTGCCATTGTTAAGCTCCACTCATGTCTTTTGGGTGTAACCTAGAAGAAGCACATGTTCAGTGATAAAGACAAGTGTGATCAGCGTCACCCGCACTATAAGACTGTATCACCAGGTTAGTGCAGGTTAGGCTAATGTCAGTTTTCCTTTAATGGTAGGGTCACACATATCGTTTATGCTGCATATTTCATGTTGCAGGAAATCTGCCTGGCAGTGGGAAGTACACTGAGTATTCTCCTATGAGCAGACACATAGCTGCTTTTCTCTAGGATTAGAGAAACTTGTCACTAGTTTACATGTGGTTTTGCAGCCCAATTCCATTGAAATTAATGGAGAAAGTTGTAGGACCACACACAACCTGAGTACAGATGTGGTGCTGTTTTTTAAGAGAGCAGCTATGTTTTTTAACTCTGGTTAACCCTTTTAACTCTGGGACTACTAACATAGAGCAGAACAACTATCACCTGCTGTCTCCCATGTTGAATAATCTTTATAGACATCAACCCCCCCCCCCCCCCCCGTTTCTGAAATGTAATTTAAAACGATACAGTAATTTAGAAAAATTTTGACATGCTGCCCAGACAAAAATTGAGATCGCACCAGATCTCAGTCCTGAAATGCGCTGAAATCAGGAGTTATAAGCCAGAGAAGTTTGCGGTAGCACACTTCACATTCTGGTGGACAGTCAAATCCAAACTTTTCTCTGCTTAATCTAGGCAGAGAAAAGGTCAGATCTGCTGACCAGACACAAACTTTCCCGACCTATAAATTCTGAACACAGCATGTCTCCAGGCAACATGTCAAAAGTTATTTTAAATTAAAGTAACAGTACAAGGGCTTTTTGTGGCGTGGACCAATTTCTATTAAAAATCAAGTTTCAGAGATTTTGGCTGGAACCTAAACACAAAGCTATTCTTGTATGGGATATTTTTTGGTAAACAGAAAACAGAATTTGATGCATATAATGATATTAAATTGCCTAAGGGCCCTATTACATGTCCCAAACTGCAGAGTGAATGAGCGCGGATCTCGTAGATCACCCTGTGGGTTGGCTGGCACGACAGTACCTTAGCCCATGTTGGAGCCGGAGGCAAAAGCTAAAGTTGCTCCGCCACTGTCTCTCATTCATTGCGCCGACCTGGTGTCCCCAGTCCATTTGCATCAGAGCATGAAATACCTTTCACTGCCATGCAGAGGTTTCTCCCCTAGCTTACGAGCGGTGCGTGGCCGTACCGATACGGTGGCCACATAGTGACGTTCCCAAAATCACAGGGCCGGTGCGTCACTACGTTCTACGGATGCTCACCGCTCGTCATCTGGGGAAGAGCTTCTGCACGGCTGCGAAAGGTATCTCGGCTCCAATGCGAACGGACCAGGGCCTGCCGAGTCAGTGCAATGAATGAAAGCCGGAGGCGGTACAACTTTAGCTTTTGCTTCCGGCTCCTACAGCAGCAGCATCATCCTCCATGAAGTATGGTGCACTGCTGGCTGCAGCCACATGGTAAGGGGAGGGGACTGTCTATGGGGGGGGGTCTAATATAAAAATCTGAGGGACTACCTGACTACTGGGGGGGGTCTAATCTAAGGGTACAATCTGCCTATTTGGGGGGTCAATGTGGGACCTGCCTACTTGGGGGGGGGGGCTAATCTGAGGGGACTACCTGCCTACTTAAAGGATAAGTATCATGAAGAAAAATGTATCCCCTATCCAAAGGAAGGAAGTTTTAGATCATAGAGAATCAGAGCGATGGGTCCCCCATGATCTCCTGTTTGGCGCACAGGTTCTCCAGCACAGGGGCACATCATGACCCCTGCCTGAAGCGGAGGCCGCCACATCTTCTCCATAAAGCTCTATGGGAGAGCCGAAGATTGCCGAATAGCTCTCCCATAGAGCTATATGGAGGGAGTGTGACGGCCTCCGATTGGGGCAGGGGTCGTGACACGCCCCTGTACTGGAGAACTGGGGTTCCAAACACACTGCTGGTGTGACCTCACATCACTTTAACTTGCCAAAAGCACAATATCTGGCGATGAATGAGCTGGTCCATGATCACGACTTAATTATCAAGCCCGCCGACAAAGCCGGGGCAGTTGTGATCATGGACCGCTCAAAATATCTAGCTGGTTAACCGCCAGTTGGGTGACAATGCCACCTATTTGGAGCTGAACTCAGATCCGAAAAATAACATTGCAATAGAAATTAGTGTGTGTCTGGGGTCTGCCTTGAGAGATGGGATTATTGACAAAGCTTTGTTTGATTTTTTGACAGTAACATATCCAACTACTCCTTTTCTTTCCATTTTGCCAAAGATCCATAAATCAATGGTTGACTCTCCCGGTAGACCAATTGTCTCCGAGAGGGAATCAATAACGAGTCGCATCTCAATTTTTTGGGATCAAGTTTTGAATATACGCTTCCAGATCTAGATAATTTATTAGAGATACAGCTGATTTTTTTAACACAATCGAATCAATTAATGTTCCCTCTAATCCCATCTTAGCTTCTTTGGATGTGACCTCATTGTACACCTCCATCCCACATAAGGCGGGGATGGAGGCTGTACGACAGGCCATAATACTTGATCATACACCAGAAAAATGCTCATTTATCATGTCTCTGTTGGAAATCGTATTGAAAAACAATTATTTCTCATTTAACAACAAATTTTATTTACAATTATCGGGAACCGCCATGGGCCCACCTATGTCAATGTATCCATGGCGGCCCTGGAGGAAACGTTCATCTATCCGTGCCACCACTTCAGGCATGTGCTGGGGTGGTGGCGCTATATAGATGACGTCTTCCTCATTTGGACAGGTACCCAGACCCAACTATTTGATTTTCTGGTATTTTTGAACAACATGAATTATCATATCTCTTTCACTCTCTTCATCCACGGCCTATGGTGAGATCTCAACTGACCAGTCAGATAATGCGGGCATGCTGCATCGTCGGACTGGAAGGGAGAGTCCAACCAGCTTTAGAAAACATGTCACGTCATTTTGCACGTAGAGGTTATCCTTTGAGCCTACTAAAACAAAGCAAAGACAAGCTTTTGGACATGGATCGCGATATATCGCGATCCATCACACAGGCAGAAAAGATAAACCACCACGCATTGCTTTTATATCGACATATAATGAGACGGCCGACGCGATAGCTAGAGCTGTTCGCAAACATTGGCCGATCTCAAGACATTGTTTTCCAGAAATTCCTGAATTCTGTTATCCACTGTTTACGAGACAAGCTAGTAAAAACAGATGTGTCTACAATCATAGGAGGTAGATCATGATACCTGATGGTCAACAAGAAAGGCTCCTTTTAAGTAAGTGCTGGGTCCACTGTGTGATTGACACACAGGTCCCCACCCCCGATGTCCATGATGTGCGGGCCGGCGTGACTCCACTGAGCCTTTACATATTATGTGCACCTTTATGATATACAGTGCACGTACTCCTTTCTTCTCCTGGTGCCGTAGATGCGCTGCTTCTGCTTTCACTAGAGGCAGAGAGCTCGCTCCCTGCCTCTAGCACTGCACAGGCACACTGAGCTGGTGGCAGACAACGGGAGTGAGCACTTTCTCTCTGCCTTTAGTGAAAGCAGAAGCAGCACGTCTACGGCACCAGGAGAAGAAGAGGAGGAGTGCGGGCACTGTATATCATAAAGGTGCACATAATATGTAAAGGCTCAGTGGAGTCAAGCCGGCCCGCACATCATGGACATCGGGGGTGGGGACCTGTGTGTCAATCACACAGTGGACCCAGCACTCACTTACAGGGCATTACAATCCCCAGCCACGCCTATCTGACAGTTGCTGACCGCACGATAAAACTATGTTCCTGCTGATAAAGTGTGATAAAGAGCAACCAAAGGTACAGCTGCATTACACGTATCATCATCTATACTATCATGGTATCAGTCTGGGGGGTACAATATCCATGACAGTTGTGCTTTAACTTGCACACACACTTATTCATGTCATTCTCTGTCTATTCGCTATATCTGATTACTATGTATTTCTTAATAATAATTTATACTCTTCTACAGCGATCGCGCACACATATTTGCGCGAGAACTGTAGCGGGAGGTATAGGTCACATGACCAAAACCCGGCGCTGATGTACGGATCACGTGATACAGGGATCATGTGACGTACAGCTAGGGATGGTGCCGGTGACTGCATGAGAACGCTAGCATGGTAAGATATCCAACCCCCACACCATTGTTTTTGATTCTGCTTTTAAATGTACACAGCTGCATTTTATTGGTGATAAATGTCATTGTATCTCAAGTATCATGCTGACACGGATTGTTTATTATGTTTTATATGATTGGCACTAGTTTTTTATTTCATATGCAGTGTTTTTACATATTTATGATTGATGTATATTTGTATAATACCACTATTTTGTATAATGAGTGTTTATTTGATACTTGATTGTTCACCTTATTTAATGTATGAGTAGTGATCACTTGAACATGCTTGAGAAAGATGGCGTGATGCTATCAAAACGTCGCATCCACTTGCACATGGGCTAATAAAAGCACTGTTTGCTTGCATTTTAGTGTGCTGCTGGACCCTTCTTGTGGTTGTGTAACTATCTACGTGGCTACCTAACTCACTGGCTGCCTACCTATTTACCTGGCTACCTACATATCTGGCTACCTAACTGACCTAGCAGTGTAAACACTGACCTGGCTGTGTAACAACCTATCTACAGTACCTATATAACTACCTAGCTATCTACCTACATACCTGACTACCAACCTACATTACGTTAGCGTTGTTACAATTTGGAGGACAATAGATTGGGAGATTGTATAGAGGGGAGTTGAAGTTGGAACATTTTCCCTGGGGCACATGCAATATTAATTACACCCCTTGCCACAAGACTGTAAAGGGCTGGTTGGCAGGCAGGGCACAGCATCAAGTCGGCAACATGACGAAATGGAAGCCTGACAAATGAAATGCCAGGCTTCCCTCACAGGCTGCAGTGCTTAGAACCGGTGTAGTGAAAGCCTGGTATTTGATTTACCTGGCTACTGTCATGTGTGTTACAGCTGCGCCCTTTGACCTGTGGGACTTGTAAGGAGTTTTTTCCAGGGCTGTTTTTTATCCCCAGTCCGGCCCTGTTGGGAGGGGAGGGCAGCACATCCAGCAATTGTCTGTGCAGACCTACACACCTTTTGTTATCATCAGTTGTTGACCACACATCCCCTGTTTCACAAGAAGATGTATGGCTGACAGCCAATAATTTTTTGACAAGTTAAAACAAGCTCTGTTCATTCATCATCAGATTGCCAGCCCTATTACATAGGGCTTTATGAGCCTGTTCAGGTGATGTATTAGGGCCCTTAGTATTTGAATCTTGTAAATACAGGCACTGACAAGACCCATAAGGCTGCATTTTATGGATTCAGGAAAAACAAAAGAATTCCATATGGGGTGAATGGATCCCACAAAATATCCTTTACATTTTTATGACAAAGAAAGTGTAATGACTCGTCCGTGTTTGACCCGAAGGGTTAAACTTCCTTGAGCTTTTGTTTAGTTTGGTTGCTATGGCTATGCCTAGCTATCTGGGCTGGTCAGCTGACCTTGCTGGGATCTCACCTGTGTAGCTGGCTATTTAAACCTGCAGCGTGCTTTTAGTCCTTGCCTTGAAAAGGCCTCTGGAGAATGAAAGAAACAATCTGATTGGTTGCTATGGGCAACTCAGCAACTTTTCCTCTGGACAGGTTTTGATAAATCTCCCCCTTTGTCTAGTAACCAGCAATCCTCGTGGTTGTGGACCCATTGTTTAGGATGGGTATCCAAGTAGGCAGGGACAGAGGGTGTCGGCAAGATTGGGGCTGCACTCTATCCCTGCCCGATGTGACATTTTCACTGACAATATTACTGCATCTGTTTTGTTATTAGTCATGGACCCCATGACAGCTCTGGTTGATCAGATGAAGAACCTAACTCAGTTGGTCCAGGATTTAGCTGAGAAGGTACAGCAGCAAGAGTTGTCTCAATCCCAGTCTAGTATAAACCAGGGCTTGATTGAGAGGCTGGAACATCAAGAGCAGGTGATTCAGAGATCACGCGCTACTGTTCCCACTTCTCCTCTTTCAGCTCCTTTGGAACCTCTGGTTAATCTTCCTGTTTGTTTTTTGGGGAACCGGAAAGCATTTAAAACCTTTTGTGTGAGTTGTAAATTGTACTTTCAATTAAGACCTTACACTTCTGGTACTGATGAACAGAGAATAGGTTTTATTTGCAAGGGGGTCCCCAAGAGTGGATATTTTCTCTTGATCCTGACACCCCTGAGTTGTCATCAGTAGATTCTTTGTTTGCTGGTTTGAAACATTTGTATGCAGAACCTGACTCAGCTGCGTATGCTGAGTCTCAGTTGCGTATGTTAAAAATGGGATGCAGACCTGTCAAGGAATATTGCGCAGACTTTAGAAAGTGGTGTGTGGCAAGGGCTGGTGCAAGGATTTTTGCCGCCCTAGGCAAAAGCTAATTTTGCCGCTCCCTTGGCTCCGACTATTAGCTCCGCCCTTTGACACGCCCCACCTTACTACTGGGGTGACACACTGTAACAAACCCCTTCCTCATGTATTAGAGTATAATACTGGATGTAAAGATACATGCACACTACAATTCATACAACAGGAACCAAATGAAGATTTTCCAAACCGCCTGCTGCTATTCTTGACAGATCCGTGCCATATCCCATTCATTTCAATGAGCCGAACAAAGTCAGCAGTGACCATATCCAGCTTTTGACCCGAACTGAAAAATGTGGTCAACTGCGGTTTTCAGTCAAGGTCAAAAGTTGTTTGACTCATTGAAATGAATAGGGTAAGGCACTGATCCAAAAGGGATATAGCAGCAGGCAGTTTTTAAATTCTCCCCCGGATCCAGCTGCCAGATACAGAAACCATGATGTGCATGCACCCTAACTCAGGATCAGTACAGGATAAGTAATGAAATGTATGTACACAGTCAGGGCCATTTGAAGGAATTTGGGGACCCCAAGCAGAATGGAAGTGGAGCCCCCCCCCCCTCCTTGATGTTCACACATGTCACGCTCTAGGGCCGGCGTCAGGACGTAGTAACGCCAGCCCTTGAATTTTGGGAGCGCGACGTGAGCAAATGTCGATACGAGGCCCCCACATTAGGTGCAGCAGAGTACCCCCCACATTAGGTGCAGCAGAGTTCCCCCCACATTAGGTGCAGCAGAGCTCCCCCCAGCAGAGTTCCCCCCACATTAGGTGCAGCAGAGTTCCCCCCCACATTAGGTGCAGCAGAGTTCCCCCCACATTAGGTGCAGCAGAGTTTCCCCCACATTAGGTGCAGCAAAGTTCTCCCCACATTAGGTTGGCAGTGTTCACCCCACGTTAGGTGCGGCAGAGTTCCCCCCACATTAGGTAGGCAGTGTTCCCCCCACATTAGATGCTGCATAGTTCTCCCCACATTAGGTAGGCAGTGTTCCCCCCACATTAGGTGCAGCATAGTTCTCCCCACATTAGGTTGGCAGTGTTCCCCCCACATTAGGTGCAGCATAGTTCTCCCCAGATGTTCCCCCCACATTAGGTAGGCAGTGTTCCCCCCACATTAGGTGCAGCATAGTTCTCCCCACATTAGGCTGGCAGTGTTCTTCCCACATTGGGTGCAGCATAGTTCTCCCCACATTAGGCTGGCAGTGTTCCCCCCACTTTAGGTAGGCAGTGTTCCCCCACATTAGGCTGGCAGTGTTCCCCCCACATTAGGTGCAGCAGAGTTCTCCCCACATTAGGCTGGCAGTGGTCCCCTCCACATTAGGTAGGCAGTGTTCCCCCACATTAGGCTGGCAGTGTTCCCCCCACATTAGGTGCTGCAGAGTTCTCCCCACATTAGGCTGGCAGTGTTCTCCCACATTAGGTAGCCAGTGTTCCCCCACATTAGGCTGGCAGTGTTCCCCCACATTAGGCTGGCAGTGTTCCCCCACATTAGGCTGGCAGTGTTCCCCCACATTAGGCTGGCAATGTTCCCCCCACATTAGGCTGGCAGTGTTCCCCCACATTAGGCAGGCAGTGTTCCCCCACATTAGGCAGGCAGTGTTCCCCCACATTAGGAAGGCAGTGTTCCCCCACATTAGGCAGGCGGTGTTCCCCACATTAGGCTGGCAGTGTTCCCCACAGACATACAGCCTCCAGCCATATACAGTGTATGGCTGGAGGCTGGAGGCCTGTGTACTGCCCCACTTCAGTGCTCCGACCACTGCTCCTCCTGTCTGGCCATAGCATTAGTTCCGAGACCGGAGAAGCGGTGGTCGGAACACCGAAGATGACGTGCCGCTGGTCACTTACCAATCTGGCCAGCGCACGTCTTCCTCCTCCTCGATGCTCCGGTCTTCTGCACCTCCATTGCTATGGGCACATGCACGGGACGTCAGTGACGTTCCAGCGTGCGCTATCACCCGGCGGTCCCTGCGTTTTTTAAACTTAACGCGGGACCGCAGGGAGTTAACGGGGGTTTGCGGAGTATGATCAGTGCGGCGGGGAGCTGAGGATGGCCAGAGAGGATCTGCGTGCGGCCTAGAGTCTGGTGAGCGCTGGATCCAGAAAGAGCAAGCCAGAACTGAGGAAAAGGATAACAAAAGATGCAAAAACGGTCCTGCCCTTTCTTTTTCTTCTGGGGATGAGGGGACGAAGAAGAAGGGGAAGAAAAAATAAAGGTGTGGCCGTCTAACTCAATCACCCATGATGGCGGCACTCACCCCATTGACGCTGGCATCCATTAACTGTGCCAATATAAAGTCGGATACGGCTAGATTCGCAGCCTTTGATTTTCTGGGCCGTGTTGAAGCCGACATTTTCTTTTTAAAGGAGACCAGGTTGTCAGATCTAGCCTCTCTGGTTAAAGCCAGAAGAGAGTGGAGGCGTGGGCCCTCCCACTGGTCTCTTGCGGCTGAGCCGTATAGTGGGGTGGCGGTCCTTTTTACCGCTCCGGTTGAATGCCGAAGGGTTATTCAGTTAGAAATGGGGAGGTGCCTGATCTTAGATGTCCTCATGAAGGGGCAAGAGCTCCGGCTCATTAACATCTATGCCCCACAAACCAAGTGGGGCCGCAAAGATCTCTTTATGAGGATTAAGCCTTCCTTTTTACTAGCCGGCAAGTGATTTTTGGAGGGGACTTCAATAATGTCACGAGGTCCCAAGATAGGAGAGGTTCCAATGGTCCGCTGGCTTACGATAACATAGCCCTCAATAATATAGTTAGGGAAGCTCGCCTAGAGGACCCCACATCTGGAACCCCTCAGGCCACGTGGGTTTCACCTATCATCGAAGTAGCTGCAGGTCTAGGATAGACAGGTTTTATTTAAAGGAGGAAGCCGTCTCTTCCGCAGTGTCCGTGGTTGAGGTGGAATTCTCCGATCACTGTATGATTTTGTTTTCCTTGAATGTTTCAGATGGGTAAAGGTTATTGGAAGCTGAATTCGTCCCTCCTGGAGGAAGCAGAGATAAGACAGTCCTTTGAGGATTTTCTTCAGAGTCAGGTACCTTTACTGGACCTTTGTAGTAGTAAGTCAGAGTGGTGGGAAATATTAAAGAAGAGAGTTGTGGGGTTCTTCCGCCAGCTCTTGAGCCTCAGGTCCCAGAATAGGTACCGCCTGTATCAGGGTCTGAGGAGGAATCTTGAGCTCCTTGTCTCGACTGGAGGTAGCCGGGAGGATATTTCCAGAGTGAAGTCCTTGCTGATGAGGTGTCAGTACGATAGACACGCATCTTTGGTTTTTGAGAGGGATTACGGGAGGTACCGCTCGCCCGACCCTTACAAGAACTGTAAGATGTCAGTGAGTAGTAAAGTGGTCTCAGGACTGATTGATAGTACGGGATCTCTGAATCGCTCCAGATCAGGGATCCTGGAGGCCGTCAGATCCTTCTACTCGCACCTCTTAGGAAGGAAGGATCTAGATTGAGACGGGATGTCGGCTTTCCTGGCTGAAACTATTCCTGAGCCAGGGGTAGACCCCTCTCTTGGTGTTTTGGCAGAAGAAATCAGGGAAGTGGAAGTGAGACTGGCGATTGAAGGGCTTACCCCAAAGAAGTCACCAGGTCCGGATGGCTTAACATCCGAGTGGTACAGGACCTTTAAGGAGTATTTAGCTCCCCTCTTGACTGAGGTATTCAATGAGTGTCTCTCCTCGGGCACTCTACCAAAGTCAATGAGGAGGTCAGCCCTGATTCTTCTGTCAAAGGGTAAAGATCCTAGCCGGATTGAGAATTGGAGGCCCATAGCTCTTCTCAATACGGACAGGAAGCTTCTGGCTAAGATACTGTTTAATCGGTTGGTGAAGTTTGCACCCCGGCTCCTTTCGGGGGCCCAGAACTGCTCTGCTCCAGGCCAAAGCACCTTAAGTGCTGTCCTCAGTGTCAGGGAGGCAGTGGAGTGGAGTAGTGCGGGTCTCTGGAAGGAGTACATGCTGTCCTTGGAGCAGGCCAAAGCATTTTATCGGGTGAACCACGAGTACCTCTGGTCTGTCCTCCTGAGATATGGCTTACCGAGTACTTTTGTGAATTGGCTTGTCACCTTATATGCAGGGCAGAGAGTTTCCCGCTGGTGAACGGTTGGTCTGGCCGCTCTTTTGAGGTGGGGTCCAGAGTCCGTCAGGGTTGTCCTTTGAGCCCGCTGTTATACGTGTTCGCAATCGATCCCTTCGTCCGGAGGGTAGATTGTGGGCTGTTGGCGGGAGTCGGGATGACTCTGGCGGAGCCGGATGTCGCCCAGAAAGTGGTGGAGTACGCCCAGAGAGTAGTGGCGACTTTTTAACCCCGAATTTTCTTCTGAAAAGTCGGGGGTCGTCTTATACGCCGGGTATTGGGGTCCAGCATAGGAATACTTGTGATTATCTTCCCGACTCCTGTGTGAGGCTGCAGGCGGGGGCCGGCCAGAGCATGTACAAACTAATAACTGTACATTATACTTAAAAACCAGGGTGCCTCCAGCTGTTGTGAAACTACAACTCCCAGCATGCCAGGACCGGCAAAGGCTGTCCAGGGATGCTGGTAGTTGTAGTTTAACAACAGCTGGAGGCACCCTGGTTTTTAGTATACATGAATTAAGTTTTTACATGCTCTGGCCGGCCCCCACCTGCAGCCGCACACAGGAGTCGGGAAGATAATCATAAGTATTCCTATGCCGGACATCCCTGTGTCCCGAAAAATCTTTTCGGAACATAAGGATGTCCGCGGGTCACTAACCATTCCCGTCCCGACCGCCACGTGTCCTCCTCCGGTCCTCCTGCGGTCTTCCTCCGGTCCTTCTGCGCTTCTCCACCTCTCTATGATTGTACACACGTGACGTCAGTGACGTCCCGTGCGTACAACCATAGAGGCGCAGGAGGACGAGCGCTGGCCGGGGGCCTGGTGAGTGACCGGCGGCGCGTCATCTACAGTGTTCCGATGACCGCTCCTCTACTCCGGACTGCTGCTATGGTCCATAGGCCATAGCAGTAGATTGTGACCCCGGGCCGGAGGAGCGGTGACCGGAACACTGTGGGGGGCAGTACACAGACATACAGCCTCCAGCCATACACTCTATATGGCTGGAAGTTGTATGTCTGTGGGGGGAGCTGCCTACTATTGTGGGGGGGGAGCTGCCTACTATTGTGGGGGGGGGAGCTGCCTACTATTGGGGGGGGGGGGAAGCTGCCGACTATTGTAGGGGGGAGCTGCCGACTATTGTGTGGGAGGGGGGAGCTGCCTACTATTGGGGGGGAGCTGCCTACTATTGTGGGGGGGGGGGGAGCTGCCTACTATTGTGGGGGGGGGGAGCTGCCTACTATTGTGGGGGGGGGAGCTGCCGACTATTGTGGGGGGGGGGAGCTGCCTACTATTGTGGGGGGAGAGCTGCCTACTATTATGGGGGGAGCTGCCTACTATTGTGGGGGGGAGCTGCCTACTATTGTGGGGGGGGGGAGCTGCCGACTATTGTGGGGGGGACTTGCCTACTATTGTGGGGGGGAGCTGCCTACTATTGTGGGGGGGAGCTGCCGACTATTGTGGGGGGGAGCTGCCTACTATTGTGGGGGGGAGCTGCCGACTATTGTGGGGGGGAGCTGCCGACCTAATGTGGGGGAGCTGTCTACTATTGTGGGGGAACTGCTGACCTAATGTGTGGGAGCTGCTGATCTAATGTGGGAGAGCTGCCTACTATTGTGGGGGAACATGCTGCCTACCTAATGTGGGGGAACTATACTGCCTACTTAATATGGGGGGAACTACAAGGTACTGTACATCGTGGTAGGAGGGGTAGTCTTATACGGCAAGTATATACCAAACTCTATATTTTAACTGTAAAAGTTGGGGGTCGTCTTATACGCCCAGTCGTCTTATACGCCGGCAAATACGGTAACTCAGGATCAGTACAGGATAAATAATGTAATGTATGTACACAGTGACCTCACCAGCAGAAAAGTGAGTGCAGCTCTGGAGTATAATGCAGTATATAACTCAGGTACAGTATAGGATAAGTAATGTAATGTATCAAAACCTGCAAAGCAGAAAAGTTGACAAGTTGCCCACAGCAACCAATCAGCTTCATTCATTTCTCAGAGGCCTTTTCAAAAATGAAAGAAGTGATCTGATTGGTTGCTATGGGCAACTCAGCAACTTTTCCTTTACGCAGGTTTTGATAAAACTCCCCCCAGTGATCCCACCAGTAGAATAGTGAGTACAGGTGTATACAGGATATAACTCAGGATCAGTACAAGGCGAATGCAGCTCTGGAATATACAAGAAATTACTCCTGATCCTGAGCTACATTCTATATTAAGGGTGCGTTCACACGGGCGGATCCACAACGTATTTTACACTGCGGATCCGCTGCTGAAGGACCGCTACAGGGTGCCTTTAGATGTGCCTGCTTGGAGCGACAATACTCCGCTATAAGCAGACACACTGCGATGTGTGTGTCGCAGCGCATATGCGGTGTACTCGCACACATTGCGGCCGCTCTCCCTGAGCTAGGCTGAGAGCAGTCGCGATGTGCGAGTATACTGTGCTTGCGTGAGGCGACTTGCACATCGCAGTGTGTCTGCTTATAGCGGCGTATTGCCACTCCGAGCAGGCACATCTAAAGGCACCCTGATCTTCAGTGTACAATATGCTGTGGATCCGCCCCTGTGAACGTACCCTAAATCGGAATCTGTCATCAATGTCACCTGCACTAACCTGTTGTACAGGCTTGTAGTGTGGGTGACACTATGACAATATTAGTCCTGGCTCTGTGCCTCTCACAGACATACACACACACATATACAGTCGAAACATATATAGACGCATACATAGACATATTCCTCACTTACTTTTTTTTGTTGTTTGGATGCTGCAGGAGTGGGTCCAGAGCTGGGGGGAGTACAGAGCTGGGAGGGGGGAGGGGGAGAGAGTACTGAGTTTGGGGGTACAGAGCTGGGGGAGTACAAAGATGGTGGGTTCAGAGCTGGGTGGGAGAGAATACAGAGCTGGGGGGTACAGAGGTGGGGGAGGGAGAATAGAGCTGGGGGGGAGAGAGTACAGAGCTGGGGGGAGGGTGTACAGAGCTGGGGGCTACAGAGCTGGGATGTGTACTAAGAGGAGGCTGTAAGGTGTTGTACAGGTCTCTGCTGGAGGGTTCACTGCAGTGCTGAAGGGTCAGGGAGGGCTGTACAGGTCTCAGCTGGAGGTCAGCTCAGGTCTCTGCTGGAGGGCAGCTCAGGTCTCTGCTGAAGGGCAGCTCAGGTCTCTGCTGGAGGGCAGCTCAGGTCTCAGCTGGAGGGCAGCTCAGGTCTCAGCTGGAGGGCAGCTCAGGTCTCAGCTGGAGGGCAGCTCAGGTCTCTGCTGGAGGGCAGCTCAGGTCTTAGCTGGAGGGCAGCTCAGGTCTCAGCTGGAGGGCAGCCCCAGTCTCTGCTGGAGATCAGCTCAGGTCTCAGCTGGAGGGCAGCTTAGGTCCCAGCTGGAGGGCAGCTCAGGTCTCTGCTGGAGGGCAGCTCAGGTCTCAGCTGGAGGGCAGCTCAGGTCTCAGCTGAAGGGCAGCTCAGGTCCCAGCTGGAGGGCAGCTCAGGTCTCAGCTGAAGGGCAGCTCAGGTCTCAGCTGGAGGGCAGCTCAGGTCTCAGCTGGAGGGCAGCTCAGGTCTCAGCTGGAGGGCAGCTCAGGTCTCAGCTGGAGGGCAGCTCAGGTCTCTGCTGGAGGGCAGCTCAGGTCTTAGCTGGAGGGCAGCTCAGGTCTCAGCTGGAGGGCAGCCCCAGTCTCTGCTGGAGATCAGCTCAGGTCTCAGCTGGAGGGCAGCTTAGGTCCCAGCTGGAGGGCAGCTCAGGTCTCTGCTGGAGGGCAGCTCAGGTCTCAGCTGGAGGGCAGCTCAGGTCTCAGCTGAAGGGCAGCTCAGGTCCCAGCTGGAGGGCAGCTCAGGTCTCTGCTGGAGGGCAGCTCAGGTCTCTGCTGGAGGGCAGCTCAGGTCTCAGCTGAAGGGCAGCTCAGGTCTCAGCTGGAGGGCAGCTCAGGTCTCAGCTGGAGGGCAGCTCAGGTCTCAGCTGGAGGGCAGCTCAGGTCTCAGCTGGAGGGTAGCTCAGGTCTCAGCTGGAGGGCAGCTCAGGTCTCAGCTGGAGGGCAGCTCAGGACCCTGAGGGTGCAGGGCAGCTATTCTTTTCTTCACTGCTATGAAGGTTCTCACCAGGATCCAGCATGACATGGGGAACTGCAGGCGCGGGGCTGCTGGGAGGAGTCAATTGAAGTCAGCCGGCACATGACATGTGATGAGCCTACTCCTCATTGGCTCAGTGTGCCTGCTGACTGCCCAGCGGTCCCTGTCTTGTGCCTGTGAAGCGCTTCCAGCGTTGGGCTGTAGCAATGAGGAGATCAGACATATATTTAGTTACATCTTATCTGTGCTGGCTGGTGACATCTTACCTAATGTCTCCTTCTATTTTCCTGCAGAGAAGGTGACACTTAGTAAGAAGAAGGAAACAGCACAGGGCAGCACAGTTCAGATGTAACTGTGAGACAGTACAGAATGGAGCGAGTATGGAGCGGCTCAAGTCCCGGCATACGCTGACAGACTCACGGTCACTCTTGTCAGTTCCTGCTAGTGCAGGAACTCTCTCAATGTGCACAGCTAGAGCATACTGTGGGGACTGGCGCGGGGCACAGCACAGTAATAACTTTGTATGTGATCGCTCGCAGGGCCATCAGTATTATAATTAAGGCCACAGGCGGTACCCTCATCAAGGGTGCGCTCTAGGCGGCTGCTTACTTAGCCAATGGAAAGCTGGCCCTGTGTGTGGCTTCTAAATGGAAAACGCCAGTTTTCATTTGTCAGTTCAGACTGGGATTATCTGACACCTTAAAGGGGTACTCCACCCCTAGACATCTTATCCCCTATCCAAAGGATAGCAGATAAGATGTCTGATCGCGGGGATCCCGCTGCTGGGGACCCCCGCGATATCTCATGCAGCTCCCCCGTTTCTCAGCTGCACAGAGCTGATGGGCGATGCAGGGGACAGAGTATCGTGATGTCACAGCTCTGCCCCCTCGTGACATCATGCCCCTTCAATGCAAGTCTATGGGAGGGGGCGTGGAGGCCGTCACGCCCCCTTCTGTAAGTTACATGCTGGTAACTTACCCCTCTCCTGACACCCTAGACCAAGCTATGACTTTAGTTGTGCGTTTGGATAGATGTCTGCTTGAACGTAGACGGGAGTGTTCTTCTTTATCTGCCTCTCCATTTCTGCCTGCCTCTCCTGTTTCTCATCACCAACCTGTGTTTGAGGAGGAACCCATGCAGATAGGGTCCATGCATACCATGGAGGAACACAGGATATTTTGCCAACTCTACAGCCTGTGTTTTTACTGTGGAGAGGACACACATTTCATCAGGTCCTGTGCAAAGCTTCCGAGTGGTAATCATGGAGGCCAATTGGGCGCACAGGTATGTCCTGCCTCACAGGCATCTAAGCCTGGCAGCATCCCTTTAGGTGGCATTAATGTATCCGCGGTCAGTTCTGATTTGCCATCTAGGGCTGCTAATAACCAGGTTGATATTGTAACATCTGAATCTGTGAAAAGTAAGGAGGATTGTGAGGACACCAATGAGTGGTGTGACATTAAGCATGTAGATACAGATGTGGAGATGGAGGGTCCATCTGTATCCAAGCCGGTACCTCTGTTCTCTCAGGTTGTTAGGGGTCCAGTGGCCCCACATAAAAGGGGGGGGGGATACTGTAATGACATTTCCGTGTTTGACCTGAAGGGTTAAACTTCCTTGAGCTTTTGTTAAGTTAGGCTGCTGCAGCTATGCCTAGCTATCTGGGCTGGTCAGCTGACCTTGCACCTGTGTAGCTGGCTAATTAAACCTACAGTGTGCATTTAGTCTTTGCCAGTAAAAGACTTTGTCTAGTAACTAGCAATCTTATAGTGTTTTCTGTCTTCAGGTTATTGAGCTTTGTCTATTCCCTTGACCCTTCTCTTGCTCTGCGTTATTGTACTCCACTATTACTTGGTACCGACCTTTGGCTAGTCCTACTACGCTTTGACTGTGTATGTGTGTCTTAGTGTATTTCTGTTAGTTTTGTGTGCCTCCAGCTGTTCCCTGATTTCGACTGTTTTGTAGTTTATTATTTTGACTCTGTCTGTCCCTGCACATACATTAGGAAGGGACTGTCCTTGTGATTGTGGACTCGTTGTTTAGAACGGGTACGCAAGTAGACAGGGAAAGAGGGTGTGGGCAAGACTAGGGCTGCACTCTATCCCCTCCTGACATGACAGAAAATGTCAGTTAAAGGCTACATTCACATCATGTTTTTATCTATTTTTTTCCACAAAAACTGACAAAACCATATGTTAATTGCATCTTTATGAAAACCGTATTTGGTTTTTATAGAGGTCAAAAGTTGATGCCTTGGATTCCCACAGCCGGGGAATGTGCAGGACCCGTGCCTCAGCGCTGCGGTACTAAGCCCTTGCCTCTCTTCAGCCGGCCTGGGAAAATAATAGCTTTTTAATTATATTTTATTATGGTCTGACAATACAGTAGGAATAACACTTAGGTCATAAAAACACACTTTTATTGGTATGCAATTAAAATATAGGCACACGTGTATTAGAAAATATCAAAAATTGATACAAAAAGTTATATTTTTCACAAACACAACTGATCCTAGATACTGGGTCTGTTACTAGGGTTAGGCTATACTGGCCCTTCTAGTCCCTTAGGACCCACTACCTGTTACTGCAGGGAGGCCTTCCTAGAGAACGCCAACCTGCAACAGGAACCTCCTATCTCTCCCTGGTTACGGAGGGAATGGAGGCACCGGGTGCAGTGTGTATAGCAAGCCACTAGTAATTAACTAGCTGGTTTGTAGAAAACCTCTGCAAAATATTCGGTGAGTATAGAATTTGTAAGCACATCTATATTTTGTACAGTGATTACATACAATATTAGTAAAAATCAAGCCACATATCTCCTACACGTTCCGTTGCAGCGCATTTCAAAGCGGCACAACTCTTCAGGGACAAGTGCATAGGAGGCAGGAGTATAGTTTCTCCTGTCACTTATCTCACTGAGTAATAATCCTGTTGTGATACGACAGACAGAGGTATAGATAATTCCCTGGTATGCTTAGATAGAGAGGCCCAGGTAGACTTTATTTAAAATGTAGGTAATGGTCCAAAGATTATGTTCCTTCTTGTAGGCAGATATTGGGAATATGCAGACCTCTAGCTGGTGCGGCAGGTGTATGTGTGCAGGGCGGTCGGTGCACAAGTACATAACATCAGTCACTTGATTGAGACTGATACAGATGAGCCTTGATATGAGGGAACTCATATATGGTCACCCACAAGATGATAATCCTACCATAAAGTTAGGGCAGTACCAAATGGCGTCCACGTGGAAGTGTTGGAGCCATGGGGATGCCAAGTCACCTGCAGTTAGCTCGATAGATGAACAGCGTCTGCAAGGACTAGGATGGCGAGGCATCAATCAGTCTGACAATCAGAAAACTCATTGGTAAAAGATAAGTACAGAAGATTCTATTAAAGCCTTGCTAGCGCTCCATCCAGTGTGTGTTCCAACACCACTCCAATCTAAAGATGTAAAGTCTCCACATTGCTTGGGACTAGCTTCTTCAAAATATCCACCACCTCCAATACAGGCCTGTATTATACAAGGAGAGATATGAGATCAACTGTCCTTATTGTCCCTTCCTCTGCCTATGCATACTATAAGAAAGCCCACAGTAGATAAATAAATAAGGAGATAGATAGATAGATAGATGCCTGCTAGAACACACATAATAAACTGGCATTGACATTGCTGTAGAAAGTGAGGGAATGAAGTGGCAGTGCGCTGGGTTAGCCGCTGCTCTTCTCCCTGTCTATGGGACTTCCTCTGTTGGCCATGTTTAAAAGTCCCACAGAGAGTGAATGGAGTGGTGGTCAAACATGCATGCTGCATCTCCGTTCACTGGTGTGACAACAGACCTCCAATCTCATCATCATGGGGGTCCCAGTGATCTGACCACCACCAATAAACTTGTCACCTATATTCAGTTTATAGAATTTTGGTTGGAAGTCACATTTGTTACTTACAATCTGTAGTAATTCTTCATATAGTTCGATATATTAAAGGAGTATTAGCATTACAGACTTAATATATATTCCATTCTTACAGAAATGTAAAAACTGTCTGTAAATATTCCCTGTATGTTACAGTCCATAAGACTAGCTATCAATGAACAAAATCCTTTTTTTGTGCTAGTAAAGAGTATAAAACTTTTCAACAGACAATACTCTAACTTACATGTTCTGAATGACAAAGTCCATTCACTTTAATTCCAGCACATAACGCTATTGCTGCTTTTTCAGCATTGAAAACTCGAAATTGGATAAAACCACCAGTGACAACACCTGTGAATGAGAGTATGTTCACAATAGAATTATAGTTTAATATACATTATACAGTGTCTATGAAAAAAAAAATTAGTATTATGTGCTGTTAAGTAATGTAGTATTGCCATAAGCGTGGTCTGATGCAGCGATAGTATATATAGTAAAACAGCTGTTACCTGCTACTGGCATCCACCAAGATTGCACGCACCATGGGGGGAAATTCATCAAGACCTGTGCTGAGAAAATATCCAGTTGCCCAACCAATCAGATTACTACTTTTGTTTTTCAAAGACCTTTTCAAAAATGAAAGAAATTACCTGATTGGTTGCTATGGGAAACTAGTCAACTTTTCCTCTGCATAGGTTTGATGAATCTCATCCTATGTGTATAGCAATTGTGGTAAAAAAAAAAAAAAAAAAAGCTGCACAGTACTCAAGATTGTCATGTTAGTCCCACTCTTTGCTCTTCATATGGACATTGGATAAGAGTGCTTTCAGTGAGTAGAACAGGTGCAATGTCCCAGGTTTGAGAATAAAGTTAAAGGGGTTTTCCTGTGAAAATGTTTTCATATGAACTGGCTCCAGAAAGTTAAACAGATTTGAAAATTACTTCTATTAAAAATTATTAATCCTTTCAATACTTATCAGCTGCTTAAGTTAAGTTCTTCTTTTCTGTCTGACAACAGTGCTCTCTGCTGACACCTTTGTCTCTCTCGGTAACTGGCCAGAGTAGGAGCAAATGCCCATAGCAAACCTCTCCTGCTCCGGACAGTTCCTCAGACAGACAGAGGTTTCAGTAGAGAGCACTGTTATCAGACAGAAAAGAACAACTCAACTTCATCAGCTGATAAGTACTGGAATGATTAAGATTTTTTAATAGTCATTTACAGATCTTATTCTAAATTTTCTTCCTAGCCTAGTAGGACTGCTATTTTTCCATTTTTTTTAAATCAGTATATATTTGGCACATGGGTATGTGCAACGCAGTATCCTCAGTTTAGGTCTCTTATATTTTACGTAGAGCTCCCACAACTTGTACATAATATTCCTTGTTTTACCCACGGTGCTAGTGCTCCGTAAAATTCTCTGTCCCCTCTCTCACTCAGATTTTTCATTATGGACATCTGGAATCACTTAGACTCCAAAAAGCGAACTATAGATAATTTCCAATTTAGGAACGATGCTGTAGTCCCCCAAAAAAGTAACTACAGAAAACCAACAAACAGACTTAGATATGTCCACTATTTTTAGAAAACTAGAGAATACCTCCTTTAAAAGGTTAACACAGCAGTGGGAAATCAAGAGTCTTACTTTGGATATTATACCTAAAGGTTTAACTCTGCATAAGTCACCAGCATCAGACCTCTGCAATCTGGAGTTTGATAAAAAATTGTATGATTCTGTAAAAGAACCGTCACGCATCCTAATGCAATTGATTATAGAAAGAAGGTAACAAATGCTGGAAGAATATGATTGGCTCTATCAAAGACCAACTTTCAAAATTTTATAAAAATGAGATGTACTTAAAATACCAGAACAACATCTGTGTGAAATTAGATAAACTAGAAAATGACATCATCCAGTGCAAATCAAAGAAATTAATATGGCTTTCTAACAACCCAAAATCCAACATACATACATCCGACAAACAATTCACCTACACCATTCCAAAACAAAATAGATATGCACCACTCACAGAGCCCAACACTTCTTCTTTTTTAGATCAACCTACACATCCACACCATTCCGCTTGGAGGACCAACAGACCCAAGCAAGCATACCACTCACACCCACATCATTCTCCTTGGAGAAACAACAAACCCAATCACACTCACCATCCATATCCACAACACTCACCATGGCAAAACAACAAACCCAATTACCCTTACCTTCCACCTTGGAGGAGCAATCAGGCAACCTACCATTCAAATCATTACAGAAGGAAATCTTTACACACATCTCATCCCCAACCACCTTTCCAGTCTACACAACCACCCCTCCAGCCCACACAAAGACTCCCTCCTCTACTAACCACCCCACTCACTACCCCCACAATCCCGCACCAAAATCAAACACTGCCTCACACAATAAAAA
Organism: Hyla sarda; assembly: GCF_029499605.1. Lineage (NCBI taxonomy): Eukaryota > Metazoa > Chordata > Amphibia > Anura > Hylidae > Hyla > Hyla sarda. The sequence goes on from NC_079196.1 coordinate 57,261,562, forward strand.
AACACACCATCACGGCAGATATACACTCAGTACCACTAACACCCCTCTCCAACACCCCATCAATCAATCTTCCACCCCCCCCCCCCCCCCCCCCAAAAAAAAGAGGGTTAGATGAAAAAATCCAAGATAGGAAAATTACAATAGAGCCCAGTGCCATCATAAAGTTAAGTGAACATAACCTTACCCCAGCTCAAACCTCTTTATTAAATAAAGGCCTAAAATTTGCCCCATCGCATCCATTGGATAAGTTTAATGCTTATATTGGGATCGAGAAGTATATCAGACAATTATGTCTTAAAAATATTTTATTAAGCATCCTCTTCTACCGAAACTACCAGATACCAATTGCTCCCTTAAATTCAATTTTTATCCCAGGCAAGAAGCTGGACCAGCTTTTATTGCCTTCAAACATGCTGTTGAATGCAATTTATCTCAACTCCCAACCAGACAGATAAACAAATCCAATTTAACTTATAAAGAAAGAATGGCCATTTCAGAATTACAAAAAAATGCACGTATTACCTTTTGACCAGCAGACAAAGGGAGAGGAATAGTTTTACTAAATGCATCGTATTACAACGCAGAATGTTTAAAACAATTATCAGATCCTAATACATATGGAAAACTTAACAGTGACCCATTACCTCTTTTTTACAGCGAGCTTAAGATAATTTCCCAAGTGCCCAAGAGCAAGCGATCCTAACAGAGAAAGAAGCCAGGTTCATCTTGAGCACACAGGAGCGATTACCAGTTTTTTATTGCATCCCGAAAATACACAAAAACCCAACACCCCCCCCCCCCCAGGCCGACCAGTCATATCTGGCATAGGCTCACTCACATCCAACTTGTCCAATACATAGATACATTTCTCCAACCCCATGTACAAACTACTCCATACTATTTGAGGGACACAACCCAGATCGTACAATTAATTGAACAGTTTCCTTGGGATTCGAAATACATACTAGCCACTTTAGATGTCAGCTCCCTTTACACTGACATCAAACACAATTTAGGGCTATCTGCAGTTGAACACCACCTTTTTAAAGCTAATATTTAACCTGAACAGATAACTTTCATCCTAGAGGCGATTGAATACATTTTAACACACAATTATTTTTATTTCGAGGGAGACTTTTATCTGCAAACCAATGGCACGGCCATGGGTACCAGGTTCGCACCAAGCTATAATAACTTATTCATGTCCCATTGGGAACACAGTAATATAACCCCTAAGCTTGGTGCAGGCCTGGTACTCTGGTGTCACTATATAGATTATATTTTTTTAATTTGGAATGGTCCCATGGAAGATCTCAACTCATTTATTGGTAATTTAAATGTTAACACTTGGAACGACAAATCAAAAAAATGTTGCAGTATCTTGTAATACCTTTCTGAGTCCCCTGTTTGACTCGAAAAACAGAGGACTCAATGTGGATTTGAGCTTCTTATCACATTATCAAAATTTCTTATAACCTGTACTGTACTGTATTCTCTTTTGCATCTCACTTTGTCCTGCTTAATTACCAATCTCTCCCCTGCTCCCCCCTACCTCCCCCTTTTTCTCATCCTTATCTATTTAGTCTATGCTCCTATAGCTGGACAATTTATGCCCCATCTTAGCGTGAATTCTCCAAATCTATTGTCTTAAAGGGGTTATCCAGGAAAAAACTTTTTTTTATAAATCAACTGGCTCCAGAAAGTTAAACAGATTTGTAAATTACTTCTATTAAAAAATCTTAATCCTTTCAGTACTTATGAGCTTCTGAAGTTAAGGTTGTTCTTTTGTGTATAAGTGCTCTCTGATGACACGTGTCTCGGGTACCGCCCAGTTTAGAAGCAAATCCCCATAGCAAACCTCTTCTAAACTGGGCGGTTCCCGAGACACGTGTCATCAGAGAGCACTTAGACAGAAAAGAACAACTCAACTTCAGAAGCTCATAAGTACTGAAAGGATTAAGGTTTTTTTAATAGAAGTAATTTACAAATCTGTTTAACTTTCTGGAGCCAGTTGATATATATATATAAAAAAGTTTTTTCCTGGATAACCCCTTTAACCCCTGCATATTTGTGAGATGTAACCTGTGTCTTCTGCTTGTGAGCTTAGATTTGTTTTGGACTTGATATAGGGAGGAATCCCGAAAGCTTGTCTCTACTAAATTCTGTTAGTCCAATAAAAAAGGTATTACAAGATACTGCAATTTTTTTTTATTTGCATCTGCATCACTGGACTAATACAGCTACTCAAATTTACTACAACACTTGGAACTTAAATTTTACCCCACACATAAGTAACACATGCGTTGAATGTTTAGATCTCCTAGTCACCTCCACTCCAACTAAATTAGTCTGCAGCACCTTCACCAAACCAACAGCACGGAATAGCTTTATACTCTTCTCAAGCTGCCACTTACCCAGATGGCTGCTCAATAACCCTATCAGCCAATACAGGAGGTTGAAAAGGAACTGTACCAATGAGGACCAGTATCAGTTAGAGGAGCAAGACCTCACCAAAAAATTTGAAGCTAAAAACTATCCCACCAAAACCCTCATAACCTCAAAAGAAAAAGTTGAAAAATTAGACAGAAATGAATTTTTTAAAGAACAGACTAGATCACCAAACGCTGACAATAAAACCCGCTTGATCCTTCCGTTTAACCAAGACTACAAAAAACTCAGACATATTTGCTCCAAAAATTGGCACTTATTGCTACAAGATAAGCTCCCCGTCGGACCACTTTCATAAATATCACAACTCAGACCCGTCAGACCTCACCTTTGCAGCCATCCAGACAGTCACAAGAAATTGGAGAGGAGGTAATTATGTACTCCAAATGTCTAAAGCAGAATCGAGAAAAATCCACAAGTTTGGTAGCCTTGAACCTAAAGGCCTCAATGCAGAATTAGAATTATTTGGCTTTTTATAGAAATATTTTTTATAAATAATCTTATTATCCATGTTTCAGTTTTATCCATTTATTTCCCCCTTGTCTATATCCATAATATTCTTTTTTAATACGGCAAATATTTAGGCCATAATACTTTTATATGTCCATATTTTTATATTCTGAGCTCATTAGGCAATTTTTTGCATCTATATACACAATCTGTTTTTACACTCAATAAATTCCACGTAAACTGTTTATTGGACATATCCTATTACATACATTGGACTATAAACCCCCACCATTGTCCCACTGTTTAAGTGCAATACTATTTTAACGTCATGTTTTAAATGTTTATAACTAACTTTTACCATTCTATTTAACCCCTTAAGGACTCAGGGTTTTTCCATTTTTGCACTTTCGTTTTTTCCTCCTTACCTTTTAAAAATCATAACCCTTTCAATTTTCCACCTAAAAATCCATATTATGGCTTATTTTTTGCGTCACCAATTCTACTTTGCAGTGACATTAGTCATTTTACCCAAAAATGCACGGCGAAACGGAAAAAAAAATCATTGTGAGACAAAATCGAAAAAAAAACGCCATTTTGTAACTTTTGGGGCTTCCGTTTCTACGCAGTGCATATTTCTGTAAAAATTACACCTTATCATTATTCTGTAGGTCCATACGGTTAAAATGATACCCTACTTATATAGGTTTGATTTTGTCGCACTTCTGGAAAAAATCATAACTACATGCAGGAAAATTTATACGTTTAAAAATGTCATCTTCTGACCCCTATAACTTTTTTATTTTTCCACGTACAGGGCGGTATGATAACTCATTTTTTGTGCCGTGATCTGAAGTTTTTATTGGTATGATTTTTGTTTTGATCTGACTTTTTGATCACTTTTTATTCATTTTTTAATGTTATAAAAAGTTACCAAAATACGCTTTTTTGGACTTTGGAATTTTTTTGCGCGTACGCCATTGACCGTACGGCTTAATTAATGATATATTTTTATAGTTCGGACATTTACGCACGCGGCGATACCATATATGTTTATTTTTTTTTTTTTTACACTGTTTTATTTTTTTTATGGGAAAAGGGGGGTGATTCAAACTTTTATTAGGGAAGGGGTTAAATGACCTTTATTAACACTTTTTTTTTACTTTTTTTTTGCAGTGTTATAGGTCCCATAGGGACCTATAACACTGCACATACTGATCTCTCATCCTGATCACAGGCGTGTATTAACACGCCTGTGATCAGCATTATCGGCGCTTGACTGCTCCTGCCTGGATCTCAGGCACGGAGCAGTCATTTGTCGATCGGACACCGAGGAGGCAGGTAAGGGCCCTCCCGGTGTCCGATCAGCTGTTCGGGACGCCGCGATTTCACCGCGGCGGTCCCGAACAGCCCAACTGAGCAGCCGGGATACTTTCAGTTTCACTTTAGAAGCGGCAGTCAGCTTTGACCGCCGCTTCTAAAGGGTTAATACCGCACATCGCCGCGATCGGCTATGTGTGGTATTAGCCGCGGGTCCCGGACGTTGATTAGCGCTGGGACCCACGCGATATGATGCGGGATCGCGGAGCGATCCCGCTTCATATCGCGGGAGCCGGCGCAGGACGTAAATATACGTCCTGCGTCGTCAAGGGGTTAAGTGAGCTGTCTGCGGCAAGGGCCCTGCCCCAGACCTCACAGTATTATTCAATAAATGTAATTATATTTTATATCTCATTATCAGACACTTCCTTTCTTTCTTATTTATCTCAATTTTTTCTGCCTTATTCTAAATTGTCTTCCTAGTCCTAGTATGACTGCTATTTTTCCATTTTTTTAATCAGTATATATATTTGGCACATGGGTATGTGCAACGCAGTATCCTCGGTTTAGGTCTCTTATTTTATGTAGAGCTCTGACATTTGTGCATTATAATTTACAGATCTGTTTAACTTTCTGGAGCCAGTTGGTATGAAAAAAAATTGTTTTTCACCAGAGTACCCCTTTATAAATAAACCTCTTCTATTTATAATGAAAAATTAGAACCTTACCTTTTACATTTGGTCCATAGAGGCTGACTGTTTTCTCTGCATTCCCATGATCATAAACTACTGGAACAGCGGGTCCATTGTCAGTGGGACAATTTCCAGTATTATATTTTACAGGATATTTCTAAAAGAGAAAAGATAATGTTCTGCTGAAATATAATATTTAACCACTGCTTCTTCCCTTTTTTTTAAAGCCATACACATGCAATATATTTGTATAACTTAAAGGTGTTATCCAGCCTTATAAAATTGATGGCCTATCTTATTAGATCAGTGGAGTTCCACCTCCCGATACCCTTGTTGATCAGCTGTATGAAAGGGTCTCGGTGCTCATCCAGCTCTACAGCCTTTTTAATGTTTATATTTGCTCACCTTTGTTAGTAGTGATATTGCAAGGTACATTCAAGTAAATGGAAACACTATAGACAAGTAGAAATAAACACAGAAGCCACTGTAGAACTCACACAAGCGCCACGGACCATTCAAACAGGTGGTCAGTGGGATGTCAAAAGCCGGACCCCAGTCAATCTAATATTGAAGGCCTATCCTGGGAACAGGCCATCCGTTTCATATGGCTGGATAAATCTTTGAGTCCTGTGGTCAAATATCTACAAACCAATCTGGTTTTATACGGAATATATAAGAAAATGTTACACATGTGCAAACCTTTGTCATGGTCCAGGCTAAAAGGTATTTAATGTACATTGTTTTGTTAAAGTGTTACCTTCATGTAAATAATAAAAATATGAACTTTTAACATGTCACAGTCCACCAACCCAGTCCTCAAGGCCCAACAACAGTCCAGGATTAAAATTTTTCCCAATTCTACTCCAATCGAGTAACTAAAAACCCAGAATGTTGATGGGCTTGAGGACTGGGTTGGGGACACTGTCAGAGAGATTTGTCAAAAGTTTTGATCTGTTTTGGTCTGGGTGCTGAGACCCCCCATTTATCACTAGATTGAGCTGGGAGAAGCGCTCAGGTAAATGCTTCTCTCCTTGTTTCTCTCCTCACTGCAGGAGACCGGCTCCTTACTATAGAATTACTATACTATACTTACTATAGAATCCATCACAATAGAATCCGCAAATGCTTAAGCTAGTGCTTCATCAGGTTTGGTGGGGGTCTCCACGCCAACACCCCAACAGATCAAAACTTTTGACATGATGAGAGGATTAGAGGAGAGGATAAGATTTGAAATTTGGGTCTTGAAATCTGAGATACAAGAAGAATTTCATAGGAAGTTTTTATCAGTTACCTTATACAGAGAGAAGAGATTTCCTCCGCTGGCAGTAAGGAAGCCGCTTTGTGTACGATATCGTAGAAGAGCTGTGTCCTTCCACAGGTGGAGCGGAGTGTTGTTGGGGACATGCCATAAGCCCACATTAGCAGCAACAATATCATAATAACCTGGGTTCTGAATAGACAGTGGGAACATTTATACAGTGGGGAAAACTATTACCCATAAGGCAGAATCAGTGGCACCAGGATTCTCAGGTAGACACAGATTATTGCTATTTCTTAAACTACACAAGATAACACATAGGAGAACATAAAAGCTGCAATACATTTCGTGCATCTTGCTGCGTTCCCCCGTCCAGCAATCACAAACAATGGATGCCAGATGATGCACAACTGATGCCAACTAATGCACTTCTGGCAATTTTCACCCAGTTTTGCCGAAGCAAGACGCCGGATATATGTTAATTCTAGCCTTATGTAGGTTTGATTTCGTTTTACTGCTGTTAAAAAATTATACATTTTTGCACCAAAATTTGTACGTTTAAAAATGGCCTCTTCTTCTGTGGCCTGGCTGCCGTGGCGGATGGTCACAGTTTAGAAGAGCTCCGCTAGCCACCCTGCTCAAGGGACTATTTTAAAGCTCAACTGTCATGACATTTTGGTGTAATAACCTGCACACAGCCTTTGTATTGTGTACAGGTGGTGGGTATGACAATGTTTTTACCTGAAATTTGTCGGCTTTCATGACTGCAAAAAAGGCTTTTATTCAAAGCCACAGACGGTCGGATAGGCGTGGCGTGAGGTACGCGATGCCACGCCCACCCCCACGCCTACCCCGTATGTCTGCACTGGGACCTCTGTGTGATTGACACACAGGTCCCAGTGCATGTGCCCTTCAGCTAATCTAACCTGCGCGCTGCTGTGTGTCATCCAGCAAGTGCTCGCTCCCGCAGCCATCTTCCTCCTCAGTGCGCCTGCGCAGTGCTAGGTGCAGAGAGCGCGCTTCCTCTCTGCACCTAGTATCGAGAACTAACCTGATTGCCCGCTGCATTGCGCAGGTGCACTGAGGAGGAAGACGGCGGCGGGAGCGAGCACTTGCTGGATGACACACAAGAACGCGCAAGTTAGATTAGCTGAAGGGCGCACGCATGTTATGTTCTGTGTTCCATCAACAACTGTGGTTTTGTCTCTAACTGATGTACCTGGTGCCATATCATCAGGCGCACGCTGGCTGGGAGATGTGTCCTGTCTACTCCATTCTGACACCTAACTACTGTATATGGCATGCTTTTTATATTTCTAGTAAGTCATAGTGATCAATGTATCCAGCATGAATGTCAATGGTCTAAATGCGCCTCATAAGCTCTCGCATCTTTGGAGGGAGGTGCAGCAACTGGGCTGCGATATTTTATGCACCCAGCCAAGGATGCCCATAGGATACAACATTCAGCTTATCCACATATTTTTCATTCTCATTTTTCTCATTGTTGCGTTCTGATCACCATCAAAAACAAGGTTTCCTTCACGTTACAAGATTTCGTAGCAGATCCACATGGTCGGTATGCACTTTTACGCTTCACCATCAACACCAAATGCCTCACTGTCTTATCTCTATACGTGCCTAATGTGGGCCAACTCAGGTTTATGAGACACCTGCTTTGCCGTGTTCGCAAGACTTCCTGGGTTTCACTGCTCATATGTGGGGATTTCAACACTGTCTGTGACCTTCTCTCAACTCTACTTTCTTTTCCCGTCTTTCTTCATCCTCACTTTCTACCTTCTTATGGATTGAGGAACTCTATGATATTTGGAGAATCCATCACACCTCTGAGAGAGAATACACTTTCTTCTCTGGAGTGCACAACACATACTACCGGATTGATATGTTTTTAGTTAACAGATCAATTCTACCACACTCATCAAATCTAGCATTGACACAATCAAATGGTCTGACCACGCAGCATTAACCTACAACTCACAGACAATGTATCTCCCCCTCCCCCCCCCACTTATTCATGGCACAGCAACCCGTTTATCTGGTCCAACCCCACATTCGCAACCAAATTGACTGCTGACATAACCGACTATTTTGCTGTAAAAATTCCGATTTTACTTTGGAACTGCCATAAAGCAGTTATCAGAGGCTGTTGTATCAAATATGGTTCCATCTTAAAGAAGCAGCATAGGCAACAGATGGAGAACGTCCTGGAAAGCCTACGCCAGGCTGAACTCCTTAACCAAACTGCCCCCTCCAAGACCCATGCAGAGGACATGGCTATGCTCAGACGGGACTTGAGATGATTACTGCTCTCGTCCTATGAAAAGTCGCACCGTAAGCTGCAAGCAAAATATTACTCCCAAAACAACATCAACTTAGGTCCAGAATCCCTTATCTAATTCACCCAGATACAAATAGCAAACTCCACACTCCCTCAGACATAGCAAATGGGTTCAAAAAGTTTTGTATAACCTCCATGAGGTTGTTCCCACAGCACCAGACCTAACCGCAGTTACTCAACACTACCTTGACAGCCTGTGCCTTCCCGCTCTGTCTACTCCACAATTGGCCCAACTCAATAACCCTATCACAATTGGTGAAGTATTGCATACTATAAAATCCCTTCCTTCAGATAAGGCCCCTGGCCCTGACGGATTTGTCAACTCCTATTATAAGAAATTTAGGGACCTCCTAGCTCCCCACCTATTAAAATTTTGTCAGTCTGCCACCTCCCGTAGCTCCTTGCCTGTTGAAAATCTTCAAGCCACCATTGTCACTTTGCCCAAACCAGGCAAATCTCCCAACCTGCCTCAAAACTTCCACCCAATCTCTCTCCTAAATCAGGATGTCAAAATTTTAGCAAAACTTATACCGTCCTGTCTCTCTCTAGTTCTCCCTTCGCTGATCAACGTGGATCAGGCTGGGTTAGTTGCTGGAGGCCAGGCTTCGGACAACACCAGATGACTGCTCAATGCGATGTCCCACCTTGAGCATCATAAACTTCCCGCCTTACTGGTGGCATTTGATGCTGAGAAGGCGTTCGACCACCTTAGGTGGTCCTGCGCCTTCTCGGTATTGGAACATATAGGCTTTACCGGCCCCATAATTGGAGCATTATCTGCTCTTTACCCCGTCTGCCAGAGTCTTGGTGAACGATTCCCTATCTGATCCCTTCGTGATCACGAACAGTTCTAGGCAGGGTTGCCCCCTGTTTCCTTTGCTGTACATATTGTCCATGGAGCCCCTGGCTCAGACCATTCGCTCGGATAAATTAATCTCCGGTGTCAAAATCAATGACAAATCTCACGCAATATCGCTATATGCTGATGACTTGATCTTGTCCCTTACTAACCCTCTCACCTCGCTACCAGTGGTTATGGACAATATCTTACAGTTTGGCGCCCTCTCATACTACCACCTTAACGAGACTAAAACACATAACATGCCCTCCCAATCAACATCCCCCCAACCGTGATGTCATCCCTTAACCCCTTGGGGACGGAGCCCATTATGACCCTAAGGACGGGAGCATTTTTTGCAAATCCGACCACTGTCACTTTAAGCATTTATAACTCTGGGATGCTTTTATTTATAAATTTGATTCCGAGATAGTTTTTTCGTGACATATTCTACTTTATGGTAGTGGTAAATTTTCGTCGATACTTGCATAATTTCTTGGTGAAAAATTCAAAAATTTTATGAAAAATTGGAAAATTTTCAATTTTTCTAACTTTGAAGCTCTCTGCTTGTAAGTAAAATTGACATTCCAAATAAATTATATATTGATTCACATATACAATATTTTTACTTTATATTTCCATCATAAAGTTGACATGTTTTTACTTTTGTAAGACATCAGAGGGCTTCAAAGTTCAGCAGCAATTTTCCAATTTTTCACAACATTTTCAAAACCAGACCAGTTCAGTTTTGAAGTGGATTTGAAGGAACTTCAAATTAGAAATACCCCACAAATGACCCAATTATAAAAACTGCACCCCTCAAAGTATCCAAAATAACATTCAGTAAGTTTGTTTACCCTTTAGGTGTTTCACAGGAATAGCAGCAAAGTGAAGGAGAAAATTCAAAATCTTCATTTTTTACACTCGTATGTTCTTGTAGACCGAGTTTTTGAATTTTTACAAGTGGTAATAGGAGAAAAAGCCCCCCAAAATTTGTAACCCAATTTCTCTCGATTAAGGAAATACCTCATATGAGTATGTCAAGTGTTCGGCGGGCGCAGTAGAGGGCTCAGTAGGGAAGGAGCAACAATGGGATTTTGGAGAGTGAATTTTGCTGAAATGGTTTTTGGGGGGCATGTCACATTTAGAAAGCCCCTATGGTGCCAGAACAGCAGAAAACCCCACATGGCATACCATTTTGGAAACTACACCCCTCAAGTCACGTAACAAGGGGTCCTGTGAGCCTTAACACCTCACAGGTGTTTGATGACTTTTCGTTAAAATCGGATGGGTAAATGAAAAAAAAATTTCACTAAAGTGCAGTTTTTTCCCCAAATTTACCATTTTTAGAAAAGGTAATGGGAGAAAATGCCCCCCAAAATTTGTAACCCCATCTCTTCTGAGTATGGAAATACCCCATGTTAGGACGTAAAATGCTCTGCTGGCGCACTACAATGCTCAGAAGAGAAGGAGCGCCATTGAGCTTTTGGAAAGAGAATTCGTTTGGAATGGTAGTCAGGGGCCATGTGCGTTTACAAAGCCCCCCGTGGTGCCACATGTGACCCAATTTAGCAAACTACACCCCTCACAGAATTTAATAAGGGGTACAGTGAGTATTTACACCCCACTGGCTTTTGACAGATCTTTGGAACAGTGGGCTGTGCAAATGAAAAATGTAATTTTTCATTTTCACGGACCACTGTTCCAAAAATCTGTCAGACATTTGTGGGGAGTAAATGCTCACTGCACCCCTTAATATATTACATGAGGGGTGTAGTTTCCAAAATGGGGTCACATGTGGGGGGTCCATTGTTCTGGCACTATGGGGGCTTTGTAAACACACGTGGCCTTCAATTCTGGACAAATTTTCTCTTCAAAATCCCAATGGCACTCTTCTCTTCTGAGCATTGGAGTGCGCCAGCAGAGCACTTTACATCCACATATGGGGTATTTTCATACTCAGAAGAAATGGGGTTACAAATTATGGGGGGGCTTTTTTCCTATTTTCCGTTGTGAAAATGAAAAATTTAGGGTAACACTAGCATTTTAGTGAAAACATTTTTTTTTATTTTCCCATCCAAATTTAATGAAAATTCGTCAAACACCTGTGGGGTGTTAAGGCGCACTATACCCCTTGTCACGTTCCGTGAGGGGTGTAGTTTCCAAAATGGGGTCACATGTGGGTATTTATGTTTTTGCATTTATGTCAGCAACACCAGCATGTTAGTGTAACATTTTTAGTTTTTTTTAAACTAACAGGCTGGTGTAGCCCCCAACTTTTCTTTTCATAAGGGGTAAAAGGAGAAAAAGCCCCCCAAAATTTGTAGTGCAATTGCTCCTGAGTATGGAAATACCCCATATGTGGCCCTAAACTGTTTCCCTGAAATACGACAGGGCTCTGAAGTGAGAGAGCTCCATGCGCATTTGAGGACTAAATTACGGATTGCATAGGGGTGGACATAGGGGTATTCTACGCCAGTGATTCCCAAACAGGATGCCTCCAGTTGTTGCTAAACTCCCAGCAGGCCTGGCCAGTCAGTGGCTGTTCAGAAATGCTGGGAGTTGTTGTTTTGCAACAGCTGTAGGCTCCGTTTTGGAAACACTGCCGTACAATATGTTTTTCATTTTTATTGGGGGGGGGGGGACAATGTCAGGGGGTGTATATGTAGTGTTTTACCCTTTATTATGTGTTAGTGTAGTCTAGTGTCTTTAGGGTACATTCGCACTGGCGTGTTACGGTGAGTTTCCCGCTACGAGTTGGCGCTGTGGCGAAAAATTTGCCGCAGCCCAAACTTGGAGCAGGAAACTTACTGTAAACCTGCCTGTGTGAATGTACCCTGTACATTCACATGGGGGGGGGGGGGGGGGGCAAACCTACAGCTGTTTCAAAACTACAACTCCCAGCATGTACTGACAGACCGTGCATGCTGGGAGTTGTACTTTTGCAACAGCTGGAGGCACACTGGTTGGAAAACCTTCAGTTCAGTTCTGTTACCTAACTCAGTATATTCCAACCAGTGTGCCTCCAGCTGTTGCAAGACAACAACTCCTAGCATGTACTGACAGACCGTGCATGCTGGGAGTTGTACTTTTGAAACAGCTGGAGGCACACTAGTTGTAAAACCTTCGGTTAGGTTCTGTTACCTAACTCAGTATTTTCCAACCAGTGTGCCTCCAGCTGTTGCAAAACTACAACTCCCAGCATGTACTGACAGACCGTGCCTGCTGGGAGTTGTACTTTTGCAACAGCTGGAGGCACACTGTTTGGAAAACCTTCATTTAGGTTCTGTTACCTAACTCAGTATTTTCCAACCAGTGTGCCTCCAGCTGTTGCAAAACTACAACTCCCAGCATGTACTGATCGCCGAAGGGCATGCTGGGAGATGTAGTTATGCAACAGCTGGAGGTACGCAACTACAACTCCCAGCATGCTGAGACAGCTGTTTGGGCATGCTGGGATTTGCAGTTTTGCAACATCTGGAGGGCTACAGTTTATTGACCACTGCACAGTGATCTCCAAACTGTGAACCTCCAGATGTTGCAAAACTACAAATCCCAGCATGCCCAGACAGCAAAGAGCTGTTTGGGCATACTAGGAGTTGTAGTTTTGCAAGATCTGGAGGGATACAGTTTAGAGACCACTGTATAGTGGTCTCAAACTGCAGTCCTCCAGCTGTTGCAAAACTACATATTCCAGCATGCCCAAACAGCTTTCTGGGCATGCTGGGAGTTGTAGTTTTGCAACATCTGGAGGGCTACAGGTTAGAGACCACTGTAGCCCCCCAGATGTTGCTAGGCAACTTACCGGCTTCCGTAGGATCCAGGGAGCCGTCCTCTTCTGCCTCACGATGTCGCCGCCCGCCGATCACCGTCGCCCGCTGCTTCCGGACAGGTAAGTGGATCTTTGGCGCCGGTCCTCTGTCGTTTCCCCATTCTGCCCAGCCTATTGTGGGTGGGCAGGACAGTGAAAACGAAAGTTAACCCCCCCCCCCCCCCCCGATCTGCTATTGGTCTTGCTTCTGACGACCAATAGCAGGGATAGGAGGGGTGGAACCTGTGCCACCTCACTCCTATCCCTTCAGGGGGATCATAGGTGTCTTAGGCAACCGTGATCCCCCTTATTTTCCGGGTCACCAGGTCACCTTAGACCCGTAATGACCAGGAATCGGCGCAAATCGCAAGTGTGAATTCACTTGCGATTTGCGCCAATCGCCGACATGGGGGGGGGTCTGATGACCCCCCTGGGCATTTGCGTGGGGTGCCTGCTGATCGATATCAGCAGTCACCCCGGTCCGGTCCCCGCGCGGCACGCGGCAGGGACCGAAATTCTCACGGGCGTATGGATACGCCCTTCGTCCTTAAGTACCAGGACGCAAGGGCGTATGCATACGCCCTTCGTCCCCAACAGGTTAAGGAGACATACACCTTCGACTGGAAAACTGACCATCTGCAATACTTGGGCATAAAGCTCTCTTATCCGAACAAATCACTGTACAACGCAAACTATGAACCGCTGCTGACAGATGTGGCCGCTGAAGGAACCAGGATGACTGCCTCAGATATCTCCTGGGTTGGCACAGTGGCATCTTTCAAAGATGTTCCTACTACCCAAATTTATTTACCTCTTTCGCACTCTTCTTAACTCTCTCCCCTCTACTTTCTTCTCTAAAGCTAACTCACTCTTATCCTCGTTCATATGGGCAGGAGGACGACCGAGACTATCGTCCACTATCATCACGAAGACCAAATTTAATGGTGGCCTAGGCTCACCTAATATCTACTTTTATTACATTGCTACATTAGTCTCAATGCTGAGGCGTTGGTGGGGCAGCCCTGCTGACCCCCCATGGGTAGACATAGAAAACTCCTCTGTTGCTCCTTCTTTTGTGAAGGACCTTTTATATCCTCCATTCTGGAAGATTCCCCCCCCCCCCTCCTATACACAACCCACTAGTACAAGCTTCCTACGCAGCTTGGGTCACATATGTAAGAAACACATCACCTTCAGGAATTGCCCTGCTGGAAGACCTCCCGCTATCCCTTCTACAAACAACAACACCTGACTTAGACATTAGACACTGGATTTCGCAAGGTATGGCGACACTAAAAGATTTACACTCGGACCATACTTTAAACACTTCCAACTACTATCCACCACCTTCCATTTACCCACCATGGATTTCTACAAATCCGACACTTTATATTTGGCCTACACTTATCCACTGTATCTCCGAACTACTCAGCTATTCAGCTGTTAAAATCACTCTCCAAGGGTCTGAAACCCTGGTATTACCAACTATTGAGGTCTAACACATTTCCCAAATCGTACCCACTAAAACATTGGGAGAGAGACTTGGGCCTGGTATTTTCAACAGAGGATTGGCAACGGGTGTTCAAGACATCGCACGCTGCCTTACAACATTCCTTGCATGTAGAGTCGGCTTTCAAAACCACACTACGCTGGTGCTACACACCAGATAGGCTGTCTGCCATTTACCCAAATACCTCGTGTCTATGTTGGCGCAGATGTGGATCTCGGGGAACCTTATTTCATATTTTATGGGAATGTCAGGTGATCGGCCCCTTCTGGACTTCTTGCCATAAATTACTTAGCGATCTCTTCGAAGACGACCCCCCGTGGTCACCACAGTCTGTTCTTCTATTCCTTCACTTACATTCATTCCTATAGCATTTGAGAGACCTCTACTACATAATCTGTATATTAGCAAAAATAGCAATAGTTAGTAACTGGAAAACCACCTCAGTACCTACCATAGACCAATTAATTGCTAAGATCAACACGACCTACTCCTATGAAAAAATTATTGCACTTGGAGCCGGCCTGTTCCAGTCTTTTCAGAAGCGTTGGCAATGTTGGGTACGATCGTCGCACTGTTAATATATCTGAGACACTACTTACTCACCAGGTTCCAACTCAGCCTCTGGATGGCACATGACCATCCACATAATGGCACTATGTCATCAGAAATTCTCAAGTTGCTGTAGACTTCGCACTGATATGACACCTCAATTCATACTTACCTATTCATTTTTCTGCTGGAGATATATATCCCTAGATAGACAATCTGCCTTAAGGGCGCTTATCATCAACCTACCACTAAGTTGTTGTATGTTATTATACACTTTCTTTGTTATGTTGTTTGGCATACTGTTAATAGTAACTTGGCCCTTTATTTGGCCACAATGTATTTGGTGTTTAACGCCTCAGTCCGAGGCTTTTGACAATTTTTATCCCTGTTGTAATAATTTGAAAACCTCGATAAAAATTATTTTCGAAAAAATAAAATAAAATGGCCTCTTCTGACCTGTATTGCTTTTTTATTTTTCTGTATACAGGGCTGTATGAGGACTCATTTTTGTGCCATGATCTGGAGTTTTTATCAGTACCATTTTTTGTTTTAATGGGACTTTTTATGATCACTTTTTCTACATTTTTTTAGGGTATACAAAGTGACCAAAAATACACAATTTTGGACTTTGGTATTTTTGTACATAAACCCCATTGACTGTGCAGTTTAATTAACATAAAATTTTTATAGATCGGACATTTACGCACGCAACCATATGACATAGGTTTATGTTTACTTATTTTATTTTTAATGGGAAAAGGGGGTGATTCAAACTTTTGTTAGGGAGGGGGTTAATTCAGATTCATTAACTTTTTTACACCATTTTATAGTCCCCATTTTACATGCAATCCTTGAATTGCACGCACTGTTCAATGCTATGCCATAGCATAGCATTGGTCAGTGTTACAGGTGCTCGATTGCTCCAGGCTGCTGGAACTGCCTGGAGCAACCTAGCAGTGATCAGAGGGCGAGGAGGCAAGTAAGGGTCCTCCACCCATCCTCTAAGCTTATCGAGACATATCGGCATCTAGGGGGTTAATGCCGGGCATCACCAGGATCAGTGATGTCCGGGTTTTAGCCTTGGGTCCCGGCGGTTGATAGCGTGGTGATGACATGGTTTCAGCTCCTGACCCTGCGTTATAGAAAGGGAGTGGGACGAGGGCGTACAGGTACGCCCCTTTGTATTAAAGGAGTTAGAGGGAAACTGACAGCAAGGTCACCTGTACTAACTTGAATATACAGGTAGATAGTACGGGTGACCCTGATTTTAATTCTTCTTACCAAGTAAAAAATTGGTGCAGCGGTTTAGGAAATCTTGATATAGTGAAGTAACAGTTACCTTGTAGTCATCACTGGTGGCTCCATTCGGGAACCCAAATGTGGCATAATTTGCCCAGTTGCCATCTCCTTCAGGATTGTTCTTATTGTTTCCCTGTTGACTGGTCCAGCGATCTCCGATTGTGCACTTCCCATTAATATTGTTCTCATGAATACTTGCAACTAATGTCCAGCCTCCTCCATTGGTTGTCATGTCACAAAATGTTTGGTAGGTAATTCCATGTTCAGTTGTTAAAGTGTAAATGCCATCTGTTACCACAAATATATAGGATTTGCTGCAAGGATCTTTATACCAACATAATACACCACATGAAAAATACACCATACTGTACGTAAGAATGACAACTTGATTTTCAGACAGAGTGTGTAAATCAGCATGAGATTGCTTACCCCATTCAATGCGATTTCTTCTGGACTTCTCTCTGTGACTTAGCCTGTGTGTGCTAATACTTATAGTAGTCATTTTATATATATATATATATATATATATATATATATATATATATATAAATTTATATGTTTTATATATATATATATATATATATATACATATATATATATATAATGTCAAATGCAAATACACTGACAATTTGCAGAGTGCTGTTTCAGCAATGCACAAACATAGGATAATGCAAGTTAGTAGATATGAGAAAAGGGAGCCTTAAAGGGGTACTCCGGTGAAAACCTTTTTTCTTTTAAATCAACTGGTGGCAGAAAGTTAAACATATTTGTAAATTACTTCTATTAAAAATCTTAATCCATCCTGTACTTATTAGCTGCTGAATACTACAGAGCAAATTCTTTTCTTTTTGGAATGCTCTCTGATGACATCACGAGCACAGTTCTCTCTGCTGACGTTATTATAATAATAATAATAACGCTTTATTTATTGTTGTCCTTAATGGGATTTGAACTCAAGTCCCCAGCACTGCAAGGCAGCAGTGCTAACCACTGAGCCACCATGCTGCCCTTAGCATACATCTGTTGCTAAAATGGACAGAGATGTCAGCAGAGAGCACTGTGCTCGTGATGTCATCAGTGTTCCAAAAAGAAAGGAATTTCCTCTGTAGCATTCAGCAGCTAATAAGTACTGGAAGGATTAAGATTTTTTAATAGAAGTAATTTACAAATATGTTTAACTTTCTGCCACCAGTTGACTTAAAAGAAAAAAGGTTTTCACCGGAGTACCCCTTTAAAATATAAATATACTTATTGTGAACCCTGTGGGCAAAGGTATCAATCAACCATCAAGTCCCTTTTATATACTAAAGCAGAATAGCCTGGTGCCAGCCCTCAGCACCAGGGTATGGGTACTACTGCAGTCTCTGCAGTCCCCATAGTAATACCCTTACCTGTTGTATTTTGGCATTGAAAAAGAGAACTTCAAAGGGGTACTCCGGTGAAAACCTTTTTTCTTTTAAATCAACTGGTGGCAGAAAGTTAAACATATTTGTAAATTACTTCTATTAAAAAATCTTAATCCTTCCAGTACTTATTAGCTACTGAATGCTACAGAGGAAATTCTTTTCTTTTTGGAACACTGATGACATCACGAGCACAGTGCTCTCTGCTGACATCTCTGTCCAGTTTAGCAACCATGCATAGCAGATGTATTCTAAGGGCAGCATGGTGGCTCAGTGGTTAGCACTGCTGCCTTGCAGTGCTGGGGACTTGGGTTCAAATTCCACTAAGGACAAAAATAAATAAAGCGTTATTATTATTATAATAACGTCAGCAGAGAGAACTGTGCTCGTGATGTCCTCAGAGAGCATTCCAAATAGAAAAGAATTTCCTCTGTAGTATTCAGCAGCTAATAAGTACAGGAAGGATTAAGATTTTTTAATAGAAGTAATTTACAAATATGTTTAACTTTCTGACACCAGTTGATTTAAAAGAAAAAAGGTTTTCACCGGAGAACCCCTTTAAATCATGTTTGCCCCTTGTTATGATCTCACATGTTCCATATTAATATATGTACTGTCCATGCAGTACTGTGCAAAAGTTTTAAGCAGGTGTGAAGGCTGTGAAGTAAGAATGCTTATAAAAATAGTAGTGTTAATAGTAAAAAAAAAAATGTTAAGTAAATAAGGCTTCTTTCACACTACAAAATTACTCCGATTTAAAGATCCGTTGGAAGTTCCGTCTGAAGATCAGCTGTAAAATGGCAGTTACAAAATCCTATACGGCCATTAGAAAATCCTGTTACTATCTTCCGTCACAAAATAACGGCCACTATTAATAACGGGCTTTAACGGGTTTAAACGGCTATTAGAAAAATCCCATAGACTATAACAGGATTTTCTAACGGCAGTATAAGTGTTAGGATTCGGCTAGCTGGATGTGGATCCGCTGTGTCAGCGAGGGATTGGCGTGGACCGTGTCGGTGGACCGGTTCTAGGTTGCTACTGGTTTTCACCAGAGCCCGCCGCAAAGCGGGATGGTCTTGCTGCGGCGGTAGCAACCAGGTCGTATCCACCGGCAATGGCTCAACCTCGCTGACTGCTGAGAAGGCGTGGGACAGAAGGACTAGGCAGAGGCAAGGTCAGACGTAGCAGAAGGTCGGGGCAGGCGGCAAGGTTTGTAGTCAATAGCAGAAGGTCTGGAAACACAGGCTTTGGACAACACTAAACGCTTTCTCTGGCACAAGGCAACAAGATCCGGCAAGTGTACTTGTAGCTGTGTTTGTATCTATGCAGTGTACTTGTAGATGTTATTGTATATATGCAGTGTACTTGTAGCTGTGTTTGTATCTATGCAGTGTACTTGTAGCTGTGTTTGTATCTATGCAGTGTACTTGTAGCTGTGTTTGTATCTATGCAGTGTACTTGTAGATGTTATTGTATCTATGCAGTGTACTTGGAGCTGTGTTTGTATCTATGCAGTGTACTTGTAGCTGTGTTTGTATCTATGCAGTGTACTTGTAGCTGTGTTTGTATCTATGCAGTGTACTTGTAGATGTTATTGTATCTATGCAGTGTACTTGGAGCTGTGTTTGTATCTATGCAGTGTACTTGTAGCTGTGTTTGTATCTATGCAGTGTACTTGTAGCTGTGTTTGTATCTATTCAGTGTACTTGTGGCTTTTA
The DNA here is from genome assembly GCF_029499605.1 of Hyla sarda. Taxonomy (NCBI): domain Eukaryota; kingdom Metazoa; phylum Chordata; class Amphibia; order Anura; family Hylidae; genus Hyla; species Hyla sarda. The sequence goes on from NC_079196.1 coordinate 57,281,214, forward strand.
TTGTATATATGCAGTGTACTTGTAGCTGTGTTTGTATCTATGCAGTGTACTTGGGGCTGTTATTGTATCTATGCAGTGTACTTGTAGCTGTGTTCGTATCTATGCAGTGTACTTGTGGCTGTTATTGTATCTATGCAGTGTATTTGTTTCTTTTAATGTTTCTATGCTGTTTACTTGTTCCTGTCATTTTATTTATGCAGTTAGTTTGGTCTTGTTATCATATTTATGCAGTGAGCCTGGTCCTGATATCATGTGTATCTAGTGATATTTTCTATTTGAAAATGTATTTGTTTTTTATTGTATTTAAATGTTTGTTGTGCAAGGGGCAGGTCCCATAGTACCTCTCTGAGGCATCAAATTATTTCTGTAAATAATTACATTTTTAGTTAATTTCTATCCAATTTTTAATTAATTTCAAAATAAATAAATTTACGCATTTTGGGACTTACCTTTGGCATTATTGTCAGACTCTTTGATATCCTTGCAGCTCCTGTACCTATGTTGGTTGTTATTGATAAGATGGTGCGAGTATTCATCTACTTTGCCTGTTTTCTCCTGATCCCAGCATGACAAAAGATTTAGAATATTCAGCTTCTTCTGATAATGTGAAATACTATCTGATAAAACAAGATACAATAGTAAATGCCTTATTCATTAAACCAAGGAATATTAAAACATTAATAATACATTACAGTGCTAAAGATGAAAACATATATTTGCTGTGTATGACTATTTATTACATTTCTCCCAGTGATGAACTGATAATACCAGGAGAGATAAGGGTAGACAGGAAACTAACCTCAGCTACTAATATTTTAACCATGTAATGCCCATGAAATAATCACTAATCTTGTCATCTCTATAGGCTGCTGAGTCGGCACCTCACAATGCAGCAAATCTGGTCATTTTATTTTACAAAACCAGTGCATTCAGCTGAATACAGGTGATACGTTCAATCATTGTCTTCACTTGGAAACATTACCATATGGTTTACTGTATAATCACTCACCACAAGAATCAGAATGGCCCATCGTAAATATTAGAGCCAACAGGATAAAACAACAGAACAGCATCTTCCTCCTCGTGGGTAAAGGAAAAAGACAATTATAGGTGGATATTACTGTATTATATACTGAATAATATAAAACACATGTGCAACATATACATGGTAAATTACATTTTATCAACACCTATCTATCTAGATAAAAAAGGAGGTTGACTGCAGCGACCAGCGTATCCAATAAAAAGTTGTAGCTTTATTTCATAGATACAATTACTACGTTTCTGTGGTCTCACACCACCATTGCCTGTCTATCTATCTATCTTTTTATTTGTTTATCTATCTCATATCTATCTATCTCATATCTATCTCATATCTATCTATCTCATATCTATCTATCTATCTCATATCTATCTATCTATCTATCTATCTCATATCTATCTATCTATTATCTATCTATCTCATCTGTCTATCTCATATCTCTCTATCTATCTATCTATCATCTCATATCTATCTCATATCTATCTCATATCTTTCTATCTATCTATCTATCTATCTATCATCTCATATCTATCTATCTCATATCTATCTATCTCATATCTATCTATCTATCTATCTCATATCTATCTATCTCCAATCTATCTATCTATCTATCTATCTCATATCTATCTATCTATCTAGAACTCCAGAGAAGCAGCAGATCCTTCAATTAATGCCCAGAAGTAATAAGGTGCACGCAGTCACACATGGTTAGGAACTCCAACTTCAAAACAAGTAGAAAAACGGCAGCACACAAAGTGTCTTCAGTGCAAAAAATTTTTTTTTTATTCCATCCTCAGCAAGAGGGAAAAAAAATCACCTTTTTCTTGCTGAGGATGGAATAAAACAACCCTTTTTTTTTTTTGCACTTTGTGTGCTGCGTTTTTTTTCTACTTGTATCTATCTATCTAGAAGCCTGCCCCCTACTGTCAGCTTGAGCTACACATTGTAATGACAACAGCCATCAGAGAGCACCATGATACACATGAATAAACTATAAAGTTCACTTATCAATTTACATTGACTTCTATTATATGGGTCTCTATTCTAATACAGGGTGCAATGCCGCAGAGCAAACAATGCTGCCACCATACAGCCCCTGAATTGATAGATGTATTCATTTTGTCTCTTGACCAGTGGTCTCCAAACTGTGGCCCTCCAGAAATTGCAAAACTACAACCCCCAGCATACCCGGCCAGTCATTGGCTGTCTGGGCATGTTGGGAGTTGTAGTTTTGCAATACCTGGAGGGCCACAGTTTGGAGACCACGGGTCATGAGAAATACATTGCGTTGCATGTATTGTGACTTAGAAAGAAAATAAAATGTCTAGGTAGGTATCGTAGGTAAAAATCACTAAACTAAAAATAACTAATGGCTAAATAAAGAATTCCTTACCCGCTCAGAGCTTTCACTGGAAAGTCTCTTATGTTCTAGGTCCCCCCTAGTGTAATAGCTGCTTTATATCTTCCCCAAAGTCCATACCCAAGCAGGTTTAGTCATGAGGGCAGGAAACACATTTTGAACCTTGCCTTAGTACATTTATAAACACTTCTCACCTTTATTTGCTTTGATGATGGCAGCTAATCTTAATAACAAAATGTACTGCCATCTGTTTCCTTTTTTTTCTGGACACTGCAGTAAACAGGATGACAATCATCTTACAACGTTGGCGGTGATCTTGTATTCTTTAGTAACAATTTATACAATGTTATCTAGGATTGTTATGAAATATTAAATAAAAAAATATACAAATAAATAAACAAGTGTGTGTCAATGAAGACTAAAGAGGATACTTAATATACAAGAATTTACTTGTCTGCCAACGGCAACCCCTCCTTATGGAACATTTAGCTGGAGCCGGTGGTATGTACCATCTGAATTAGATAAGGAAAGACTATAGAGAAGACGTCACCTATAGTCACTGATATCATTGTGTATTCTCCTCACTATAGAGATGATGTCACCTGTAATCACTGATATTATTGTGTATTCTCCTCACTATAGAGAAGACGTCACCTGTAATCACTGATATCATTCTGTATTCACCTCACTATAGAAAAGACATCACCTGTAATCACTGATATTATTGTGTATTCTCCTCACTATAGAGAAGACGTCACCTGTAGTCACTGATATCATTGTGTATTCTCCTCACTATAGAGAAGACTTTACCTGTAGTCACTGATATCATTGTGTATTCTTTTCACTATAGAGAAGACGTCACATGTAATCACTGATATCATTCTGTATTTTCCTCACTATAGAAAAGACATCACCTGTAATCACTGATATTATTGTGTATTCTCCTCACTATAGAGAAGACGTCACCTGTTGTCACTGATATCATTGTGTATTCTCCTCACTATAGAGAAGACGTCACCTGTAGTCACTGATATCATTGTGTATTCTCACTATAGAGAAGACTTTACCTGTAGTCACTGATATCATTGTGTATTCTTTTCACTATAGAGAAGAAGTCACCTGTAGTCACTGATATAATTGTGTATTCTCATCACTATAGAGTAGACGTCACCTGTAGTCACTGATATCATTGTGTATTCTCCTCACTATAGAGAAGACATCACCTGTAGTCACTGATATCATTGTGTATTCTCCTCATTATGTCCTATCAGAGCTGGAGTCACTTGTATGTTCTGCAGTAATGATGGGTGAAACAACAACTCCCAGCATAACCTTACCACATACTTAAGACCATACTGGGAGCTGTAGTTTTAAATGGGAAAAACGTTTTTTTAGCACTTTCTCATTCTGTGGCAAATGGTATATTTGATTATTATACTGGAAATAATTTTCTGCAACATGCTACAGCGCAGGCATCACAACATGCTACAGCGCAGGCATCACAACATGCTACAGCGCAGGCATCACAACATGCTACAGCGCGGGCATCCCAACATGCTAAAAAAAATCAGGGCCTATAGAGGAGATTTATCAAAACCTGTGCAGAGGCAAAGTTGCCCAGTTGCCCATAGCAACCAATCAGCTTGCTTCTTTCATTTTGCATAAGCCTTGTTAAGCAAGTAAGAAGAGATCTGAGAAGAGATTTGGTTGCTATGGGCAACTGGGCAACTTTGCCTCTGCACAGGTTTTGATAAATCTCCCCCTATATCCCTTAATTTTATGTTTTTGCAAATATTCATCCAGTTGCTGTTTAAACGTCTGTACAGACTAATACAACCTCATCTGCAGGCAGAGGATTCCACATCCTTATTGTTCTTAGTGTAAAAAACCCTTTCCTTTGCCTTAGACAAAATCTCCTTTCTTCCAGTCTAAAAGTTGCTGAGTTGCCCATAGCAACCAATCAGATCGCTTCTTTCATTTGTGAAAAGGCCTTGGTTGCTATGGGCAACTGGTCAACTTTTCCTCTGGATAGGTTTTGATAAATCTCCCACTAAATGTGTGACCATGGGTCCTATGTATAGTCCTGTTTATGTAAACATTCTAATATATTATACGTAAACTGCTTAAAATGTCTTATGATCTTTGTAATATTGATATCTCTGTTTAAACATATCCTATCTGTCCGCAGGGAAAATCTCTGTGCGGACAGCCGTCTCCTAGATGGCTCAGCATTCCATGTGGTGTCTGCAGAAAGAATGAACATGTTCCTTCTTTCTGCGAAGACAGAAAATGGAATTTCCATGCTGGAAACATCTGGCATGGATATTCTGCCGTGAGCACAGCGCAGCAGAATCCTGTTGAATTAAATGGGACTCTGCTACAGCGGAATGCCCGTGCCAAGTTCCGCATTGGAAATTCTGACGTTTGAACATGGCCTATGAGTCTTAAACAAGGTTAGGACTGTATGATACATTCAATATTGTAAGTACCTTAAGCAACACCTTATTTTCTGTCCGCCAACACAAAATTCTCTAATAGTGCCCCTCCCGAGACTAGACTCTGGATCCGCCCCTGCCTGTCACGAGACAAAGTGCGGCGAACGCAGGAGCGACGCCGCAGAAGACACATCTCCTGGCCGGCGGGACTTACCTGCAAGATCGCCGTCACGACAGACTCCCATTCATCGTCCGGGACCTGCGAGTGACCCGGCCGGGTCTCCTCCCCAGCTTCCTCCCCTGCCGGCGGACGTGCCGAAGACACAGCCTCCCACGCAGCGGCTGAAAGCTGCTCCTGAGGTCGGAGTGCCGCGGCTCTCCTCCACAGCGACCCGGGGAATCTAAGGCTCCCGGACTACTCCGCCCTGCAGATGGGGTCTGAGGTGGGTGCGAAGGAGACCACAGGCAGGCCGCCCGCACAGCACAAGTGCGGCCCACTCTCCCACACCGTCTCCCAGGGAGCACTGTCTCCATCCCAGCAGTGCTTCCCCTCACTACTCCCCAGTCAAGAGGGGCCCTCTTCCCCACAACTTCCAGCTTCCATAATGGGAGATGTGGACCCCCCTCCCTTCGGTTCTCCCCCAGGGACTCCTCCACCTGCAAAGTGGGGAGATGTTGCTGTTTCTCCCTCCCCTCTACCTCCGGCCCCTGCAGCAACCCAGCCATCTTTCCTGTCTCCTCACGATGGCCTGCTACCTCCTGGGGGTGAAACATCAGAGCCACTGGGGTCCATTCCCACGTCTGACCCCTCCGTGGATGCGGGGGACCCACTGTCTGCCTCCCTTCCCCCTCCTGACCAAGCGGTAGCTTTGCTTAAGGGACACCCCGAACTCCAAGCACTACTGGCGCTGCTCCCCACCAAAAGGGACATAACCGCCATGGCTCTGGATATGAAACATGCATGGCGACAAAACCTCCAGCCTGTCAAAAGTGATGTTGCGGACCTACAGAGTATGGTGAGGGTTCTTGAAAACTTCCAAACCACTGTTCTGGACACTGTACAGAATATACAAGCCACCTTGAGAGCTCAATCCTCCATACAGCAATCCCTGACGAACCACCTAGACGATGTCAAGAATAGAAGCCGCCGCAATAATGTCCGCATACGCAGCCTACAGGAGGCTACCCGGACCTGCTGCCCACGGTAGTGGGTGTGTTCAACATGCTACTGGGTCGCCCACCGGACACTCATATCGAGATAGACAGGGTCCACAGGGCTCTCAGAGCTCCAAGCACGGATCCTACCGGCCCAAGAGACGTCATATTTAGGATTCACAGATTTTCCCTGAAAGAACAAATTATGCTTAAGGTGCACCAACAGGGTGCCGTGGACTTTGATGGTGCCTCCCTCCAGCTGTACCCCGATCTGTCTAGGCATATCCTCCACCAGAGGGCACTCCTACGGCCAGTGCTGCGTATTCTTCAGGACAGACAAATACCATACAGATGGGGCTTCCCCTTCGCCCTGAATGTCGCCTCTGGAGACACCGTGGCCACCCTTCAGTCGCCTAGAGACCTCCCCTTGTTTTTATCCACCCTTGGCCTGCCGAACATGTCCCTACTGGACTGGTCTGCCTTCCTGGCAGACCCCTACGCAAGCGCCCGGCTCATCACAAGGATCCTCAGCCAGGCATCCTAGCTCAGGTTGGCCGCTTCCTCAGCGACCGCGGCGGGCGCGCCGCCAGTCAACTGGGCCCTCCCTGGAGTCCTAAAGCCTGAGTTAATGCTTTCCCTTAATTGAAACTGAGTCCAGACTCTCGAGTGGTGACTGTCCTATGCCTGATGTTTGTGAAGATGGCCAAGGCGGCCCTACTGGACTTATTGTTCTCTTGGACTGTATCCGAGGGTTTGTTTTTTCCTGATACCAGGACTGCATTGCTCGCTCCTTCTGAATGACACCTGACGGATGTTTCCCTGTTATCCTCCATACCCTTCCCCTCCCCCATCTAACCTTCCCCCCCTTCACAAAACCCTCTGCCCCTATCCTCCTGAACTCCCTCCCATCCATCCTCTTGCCACCTTAAGTATTCTTCCCCCATTCCATTAGCACCAGGTTGCCTCCATTTACGTGAGGCCACTGTTCATGCCTTTTCATAGACATGGACGGAATTTTTTTTATTTTTTTTGTCTATATACACTTATAGTTATTCGTCTAGTGCTGTTATTTCCAAACTATTTTGCTCTTAGTAGTTGTTCCCCTCCTGAGCGGTTACCCCCACTTAGGGCCGGTGTGAGCTTTTCACACCCATTTGGTAGACAAACTCTGCATTCTGCCGTTAGTGCTACTTTGCAAGTTACCTTGCTTTTTTAGTTTTTCTTTTTCTAATTTTGTTCTTTTTTTTTCTTTTCGTTTTTGGTTCTTAACTTTTCTCTATCCCTCAGCCCCCCCCACCACCTCATCTCCTTTTCTGGTCACTTCTGCTTTTTCTTTCTTCTCTTTCCTGACAGGTTCAAGAAATTGCCGGACAACTGCATTGCTGCCTGATTGCCGCCTCGGTCCTGGACCTGCTGACTACCCGACTGCATCCATGTCGGAGTTGAAGGTAGCCTCCCTGAATGTCCAGGGATTCAACACACTGGAGAAGAGATCGCAAGTCCTGTACCATATGCTCAAACAAAAGGTTAGCGTCTTGTGTCTACAAGAGACTCATTTTAAAGCAGGCCATGTCCCTGATAGAATGAGACGCTATTTCCCCACATGGTTCCACAGTTCCCATCCGTCAGCCTGCTCGAGGGGTGTCTCTATCGGTATTCACCGATCGCTCCCCTTCAGTGTATTGGCAAACCCAGAGGCTAGGTTCCTCTTTGTGCGCGGCACTGTGTTGGACCAAGTGATGACGTCGGCTGCAATTTACGCCCCCAATAGCTCCCAGGTCACTTTCTTCCTCCGGACCCTTGAAGCCCTTTTCTCCTTCACCCAGGGTCTGCTCATATTGTGCGGAGACCTAAACATCCCCCTCCACCCCTTGCTGGACACGTCCGTGCAGCGCTCGGCGATTTCCTATCACCAACTCAGTCGCCTAAAATGTTGTCTGCACTCCATGCAGCTATGCGATGCGTGGCATGTGCAGCACCCAGGGGATCGGGACTACACTCATTATTCCAGCCCCCACGCGACCTACAGTAGACTGGACTACATTTTCCTCCCCCACTACTACTTGTCCAGGTTCTCCTCCACACTAATTGGTAATCTCTTTCTCTTGGACCACGCCCCAGTCTTTTGCACGCTACACATGCCCTCACTCAACACCCCTCAATTTTCGTGGCGTCTTAATGAGACCCTTCTCCGGGATCCCCTCTGTTTGACGGAACTCAAGAGGACCATTGCTAATTTCGTGGGGGACCATTTGTCCGACCACACGTCACCCCCTATTCAGAGGGAGACACTTAAAAGCGTACTGAGAGGAGTCCTTATTAGTCATGGCTACCGCCTTAAAAAGGCGAAAGGGGCTAAAATGAAGCGCCTCTTGGAGGAGCTCCATGCACTGGAGATCTTACACAAGAGAACGCAGTAGGAGTCCACGTTGAGCGACCTCATTAAGACACGCCACGACCTCCGGGCTCTGTTAAATGACTCGTACAGACAATACCATCAGAGGAGTTCCCGAGCCTTCTATGAGTGGGGTAACAAGCTGGCTAGATAACTAGCTAGGGCTCTTAGGGACCAGCATGTGGCACTTTATGTCCCCTCAATATGCTCCCCAGACGGGAGTAAATCGTTCCTCACAGAAGACATTCTCAGGGCCTTTAAACGCTATTACTACAACCTCTATAACTTTCCCCAGCCCGCATCCCCCCCTGACGCCCCTCCCACCCATATCCCTGTGAGACTACATACACCAGACTGCCCTCCCCAGACGAGCTGACTCTGACGTTGAAATGCTTGAGGCGCCCTTAACTGAGGAGGAGATTGCTAGGGCCATTACCAATCTGCCCTCAGGTAAGAGCCCTGGACCTGACGGCTACACGTCAAAATTCTACAAAACTCTCAAAGAGGCCCTGCTCCCTATACTTAGTCGCACCTTCAACAGCGTTTCCCCTGAGTCGACATTCCCCCCCCCCCCCCCCCTCATTCCTCCGTGCTTACATCACTGTCATACCCAAGGAGGGTCGGGATCAAAATTTATGTTCTAGTTATCGCCCCATATCCCTCCTTCACACAGACACCAAACTTTTTGCCAAACTGCTTGCGGACCACTTGGCGGCTGTCCTTGGACCCCTGATCCACCCAGATCAAACGGGCTTCCTCAGAACTAGAAAGGCACGCGATAACACGGTGTGGGCCTTCTCTATTGCACACAGGGACTCTGTCAGTAGACGACCCCTGATGCTGAGGCATTCGATCGGGTGGACTGGGGGTTCGTCCCTCCCGGCTGCTCTGCGGACCCTCCAACCCTACTCCCACTTCAGTAATCATAGGATCAATATGCCTAAAAGCGTGGCGTTGCCGGTAGCCCTCCGGAGGCGGTAGTCGCCCACATTAAACGGGAACATCCCTTTCAGTGGGCCCAGGGGTCGATTAAGTACCTGGGGGTCCGAGTCCCGGCGAACCTGCACGATGCCTTCTCCCTCAATTTCTCACCTCTGCTCTCCGCTCTCGACTAAGTGGTCAGTGGGTACCTTCTCCTGGCTAGGGAGGGCCAATATCCTCAAAATGAATATCCTACCGCTCCTATTATACCTCCAGGCAGTTCCTCTGACTTTCCCTTTTCCATTTTTTTGCAAATTAGACACACTGATTTGCTCCTTCGTCTGGGCGGGTCGGCCATCTAGGATCTACAGGCAAGTGCTGACTAGACGAAAGCAGGCGGGTGGGTTGGCGGTCCCTGACTGCCGATCATACTATATCGCTGCTACACTTACGAGACTCCTGGATTTCTTCCATGGTCGGACCACAAAGCGATGGGTGGCTGTGGAATTGTTTGGGACCCCCTTTGAACCGACCACATACCTCTGACTCCCCCGGGGGTCGCCCACGTCGGACGTGCTACGCGCCTTACCATGGGTGACCAGGGAACTTATCTCAACCCTGCGACGCTACCTCCCCAAATCTACGTTGTTCTCTCCTGACGGCCCCCTGACTCCTGTCCTTGGTAACCCTCTTTTCCCCCGGGTTGTCTCACTCTTCCTTTTTTGGTTACTCTGCCCCTCCGACTCTCCCCCTGAAGACTTTTAAGACAGGGACTGTGCTACGCTCCTACGCTGACTTGGTGCCGGAACCCCTCCACACTCCTGCCAGACGAATGCAATATCTGCAACTCACCCATTTTGTGGAGACCACTGGCAGGACCCTCCACTTGACTAGGCCACTTCTCCCCTTCGAGGTGCTGTGTACTTCCACCTCCCCGGTGTCCAGGGCAGTCTCCCAGATTTACGGACTCCTTTTGGACAAGGCGGCCCAGAACCCCCCAGCGTTTGTGACGGCCTGGGAGGGGAAGCTGCACGCCACCTTTGCCCCATCAGATTGGTCTGCGGCTCTCCTCCGATGCCACAAATTCTCCATCTCCTGTAGTGCTCAGGAAATTACAAGATAGTCTTTAGATGGTACAAGGTACCCATTTTACTGCACAAAATGTACTTATCGGTGTCGGACTTGTGTTGGCGTTGTGGGAGAGCTCAGGGCACCATGTCCCATATCTGGTGGTCCGGCACTTCTCTACAGCCCTTCTGGTCAATTGTGATCTCGCAAATCTCCACAGTGATAGGTGTGTCCTACCCAAATGACCCGAAAGTCCTTCTCTTGTCTATCATGCCCGCAGCTCGGAAATCCCCAGCTCAAACCCTAGCCCAGTTCATGCTCATGGCCGCAAGATCAGTAATCCCCAGGCATTGGAAGTCGCCCCTCCCCCCACTGTCTCTGAAGGGTACCAAGAGATCCTGTTCCTTTGTCGTATGGAAGAATTGATGTCAGACTCTTCGGGCCACGACGAAAAGTATGTTGTGACCTGGAGACCCTGGCTGACGTTCCTAGAAACTCCCCTCTACAGAGAGGGGTGATGTCATGAAATCCCCCCCCCCCCCCCCTCTGCCGTGATCCCCTGCTGATGGGCGAACGCTGGACCGGGACGGGACCTAGACGGTGCAGGTCGTCATATTACAGGTCAGTCTTTATCCATCCCCCCTTGCCTTTTTTTTCCCCCCAGAAGCATGTCGCTGTTGAATCCTCCTCAGAGAAGGTGGAGGGTCCGATTTCTGAAAAAAACTGTTCTGAAGTTGGATCTACACGGTCAAGAAGCCAAAGTGTGAGTAATTTTCTTTTTGAGTAATTATCCTAAATATTTTTCTATAATTTACTAACTTTTTATTTTTTGCTCACAGTCAGAAGATTATTATATAAGACGTGACTTGGAATTCGAGGCAGAGAGTGTCCCACATGTGTCGGCCCCCCCCCCCCAGGACTCCCAGGATAGACCTTTCAAAGAGCCTGAACCAGTATGTATTGGCAGTTATATGGCAGTTTTTTCCGTAATCCCAAATTATTATTATTTTTTTTAAATAGCGTCCCGCGCCTCGGCCAACCAGGGGAAGATGCAGCAGGATTTGTGGCAGATGACGTGGTCATGTGAGTATTTAATAAATAGATATACTTGTTTTAAGCGTACTTTGGAAGCATAGCAACTCATCACATTGTTTCTTCTTTCTTTTGCTTGTTTTCTTAACGCTTTAAAGAGCCAATGTGATTGTTTGCGTAGTCAACTGAATACACTACAGTGTTTGAAAAACTATTAACAGAATCTTTCAAATTTTAGGGTGGTACTTGTGCTGGTCGCGCGAACATTGAAGGGGGGCAGGACGAGCCGGAGATCTCCTGATAATGATGGTCGAGGCTCGTCCTGCTCTGTGGGATTTGTATGACTCTTTGGGTTGAGATCGGTAAATATTTTTTTATTAAAGTTTTTTTTAATGTTTTTATTATAAATAAATGTTTTCCTTCTAGGTGAGCAGATAAAAAATCAGTGGGCATCCATCCGGGACTGGCACATGTGGGACCTTAGGAAGGAAGAAGAGAGGCCCAGTGGATTTAGGGCCTCCAGTAAATATACTTACTATAACTGGCCACTCCTCGAATTCCTTCAAAAGTGTCATGAGATGCGGAAGTACGTTACATTTTTTTTCTCTTTTTTTTCTTTAAAAAAAATGTTACACTGGAATTTTTCTCTTTCAGGACACATTCCAGGGTTAAATAAAAAAGGGCTCAGACCCTCCAACAGACACACCACTCACCCAAACCCCCCACCCCAGCACCTGACACTGCTGATCAAGGGCAAGAACCTTCTCCCCTACCAGCTTCCTCATCGTCCTGACCAAGTCGCCAGAGGATCGAAGTATGCTTTGGAGATTTGGTCCAGCTGGTGAGGACTGGTAGGAGACAGCATGGGATCCTTGAAGATCTCATAAAGCTCACAAAGGAGAGCATTATGAGATCGAATGAAGTGGAAGTCTTGAGGGAGGAGCCTCACCAGTTATGGCAGGCGGGGGAAGGGCCGTCTACTGGTCCCCCTTCAGACTCTCTACTTTTTCTCCAGTGCCTGGCTCCCATGCTGGAGAAACTGTGCCTTTAAAAGCAGTGTCAGTTCTGCAAGGAGTCATTCGATCTTCTGAGTAGACTCTAGTGCCTCCCCCCCTCTGGGGAGTAGAAGGTACTAGGGGAGGGGGTAGTTTCTACACCTCAGTGTGACTTTGACACAGACATACAATCTACCCCCTCCCATATCCTGCAAGCAAAGTGTACCCCCAACATGAAAATCACACCCTCCTGGCAGGATAGGGGAGGAGTAGATATTACGCCTCAGTGTGACTTTGACACTGGGGCGTACAATCTACCCCCTCCTATTTCCTGCAAGCAAAGTGTACCCCCAATATGAAAATTACATAAGCACCTTGCTAGCAGGATAGGGGAGGGGGTAGATTCTACACCCCAGTGTGACTTTGACACGGGCATACAATCTACCCCCTCCCATATCCTGCAAGCAAAGTGTACCCACAGCATGAAAAATACATAAGCACCTTGATAGCAGGATAGGGGAGGGGGTAGTTTCTTCTGTGGTGGCCCAGTACAGGATTTGCACCCCTGTACCATTGCTGCCATGTCAGGCAGACTCCATTCCGTGACCCCTGGGCCTCCCCTTCACCTATGTGCCCTGAATAGTTAAATACTGTATTTGTTATTCAATGCAATGTACATAATTTGTCCTATACCTTTAAGTACTGTTGTCATGTGATTGTAACCAGGGAAGGTACCAGTGACCATGTGACCTACAGGGTGACCTATGGGACCTTTCCAGAGTCTCCCCATGAAAGCCCTGGGTGGAGCTAGTTCAGTCTCTTATGCTCTTCTCTACTGAGTGCATCAAGGTCAAGTCTGGAGAGAGTGTCTGGTGTCCTAAAGAGGCCAAAAGTCTACCACGCAGCCACAGATCCACAAGTCCACTACTCCCCAGGTCCAAGGCAAAGCCTGGTAAGCTACAAAAGGGGTGACGTCAGTCATAGTCAATCTCAGTCAAGAATTCTGTATCAAGTCAGCGTGGCCCTGCATCAAATTGTCCAAGTCCACTACAAGTCCCAGCAAGCCCTTTGGTCTCTTAGGTCACTGGTCACCTCCGTGTGCCTAGCCAAGCTGTATAGACTGTTACATCTGTCTGACTCAGTAAAACTGCTGTTGCTCCGTAACTTGGTGTCGGAGTCATTATTTGCCCCCGTGCCTAGCCCAGGATCCAGCGGTATACCTTCGGGTGGTGTAGAGGATAAACCACGCCCTGGCGTCATGAACACAAGGGGTTAATTCCATCTGCCCCAAGGGTATTTCCATCTGCCCTCATCACACCCTTACCACACTACGCCTCAGTGTGACTTTGACACTGGGGCGTACAATCTACTCCCTCCCATATCCTGCAAGCAAAGTGTACCCCCAGCATAAAAATGACATAAGCACCTTGCTAGCAGGATAGGGGAGCGAGTATTTTCTATGCCTCAGTGTGACTTTGACACTGGGGTGTACAATCTACCCCTCCCATATTCTGCAAGCAAAGTGTACCCACAGCATGAAAAATACATAAGCAGTTTGCTATCAAAAATGAATTTAACCTAAAAAAAAGATAAAACAACAGTCCAAGAAAGTTCAGAACATTCGATCCTGCCAAGACACTTTGCCGCTTCTGTCAGGAAATACTGTGCAAAATCGTCTCTGAGACATATGACGGCCTGGGTTGATCTTCTTGATGACTCCTGTAATCCAGGCAGAGCTGCTTCCACTTCTTTCGGATCACTGGGGGAGGCTCCTTGGTTAGGACGAAGTTGTGGAGAACAACAGCTGCCTTAACCACCTGATCAACCACGTCCGGGTATCCACATGTGACCCCATTTTGGAAACTACACCCCTCACGGAACATAACAAGGGGTATAGTGGGCCTTAACATCCCACAGGTGTTTGAAGAATTTTCGTTAAAGTTGGACATGAAAATGATTTATTTTTTTTTCACTAAAATGCTGGTATTATCCCAAATTTTCCATTTTCACAAGAGGTAATGGGAAAAAAGCCCCCCATAATTTGTAAGTATGGAAATGCCCCATATGTGGATGTAAAGTACTCTGCTGGTGCACTACAACAGAAGAGAAGGAGCGCGATTGAGCTTTTGGAGAGAGAATGTGTTTGGAATTGAAGGCCATGTGCGTTTACAAAGCCCCCATGGTGCCAGAACAGTGGACCCCACCACATGTGACCCCATTAGGAAACTACACCCCTCACGGAATATAATAAGGGGTGCAGTGAGCATTTACACCCCACAGGTGTCTGACAGATTTTTTGAACAGTGATCTGTGAAAATGTAATTTTTCATTTGCACTGTTCCAACTGTTCCAAAGATCTGTCAAACACCAGTGGGGTGTAAATGCTCACTGCACCCCCTTATTACATTCCGTGAGGGGTATAGTTTTCAAAATGGGTTCACATGTGGGGGGCGTCCACTGTTCTGGCACCATGGGGGGCTTTGTAAACGCACATGGCCCCCAACTTCCATTCCAACTCTCTCCAAAAGCTCAATGGCGCTCCTTCTCTTCTGAGCATTGTAGTTCCTTCCGCAGAGCACTTTACATCCACACATGCAGTATTTCCATACTCAGAAGAAACAGGGTTAGAAATTTTGCGGAAATTTTTGCGGAAATTTGTCAAACACCTGTGGTGTGGAAAGGCTCACTGTACCCCTTGTTACGTTCCTTGAGGGGTGTAGTTTCCAAAATAGTATGCCATGTGGGGCTTTTTTTTGCTGTTCTGGCACCATAGGGGCTTTCTAAATGTGACATGCCCCCCAAAAAGCTAATTCTCTTCTGAGCATTGTAGTTCGCCCGCAGAGCACTTTACGTCCACACATGGGGTATTTCCATACTCAATAGAAAAGGGGTTACAAATTTTGGGGGGCATTTTCTCCTATTAACCCTTGTAAAAATGTAAAATTTGGGGAAAAACCAGCATTTAATGAAAAAAAAAATTCATTTACACATCCGACTAACGAAAAATCGTCAAACACCCCTTATCACGTTCCTTGAGAGTGTAGTTTCCAAAATAGTATGCCATGTGGGACTTTCTTTTTGCTGTTCTGGCACCATAGGGGCTTCCTAAATGAGACATGCCACCAAAAAAACATTTGAGCAAAATTTGCCAAATGTGACTCCTTCTCTTTTGAGCATTGTAGTGCGCCCGCAGTGCACTTGACGTCCACACATGGGGTATTTCCATACTCAGACGAGATGGGGTTACAAATTTGGGGGGGGGGGGCATTTTCTCCTATTACCCTTGTAAAATTTTGGGGGGGGAAACTGCATTTTAGTGAAAAAAACTTTTCTTCATTTACACATCCAACTTTAACAAAAAGTTGTCAAACACCAGTGAGGTGTTTAGGCTCACTGCACCTCTTGTTATGTTCCTTGAGGGGTGTAGTTTTTTTTTTTTTTTTTTTTTTGCTGTTCTGGCACCATAGGGGCTTCCTAAATGTGACATGCCCCCCAAAAACCATTTCAGAAAAACTCACTCTTCAAAATCCTATTGTCACTCCTTCCCCTCTGAGCCCTCTAGTGCACCCACACAGCACTTGACATACACATATTAGGTATTTCCTTACTCAAGAGAATTTGGGTTACAAATTTTAGGGTGATTTGTCCCCTTTTACCACTTGATGAATGAAGATTTTGAATGAAGATTTAGAATTTTCTCCTTCACATTGCTGCTATTCCTGTGAAACACCTAAAGGGTTAACAAACTTACTGAATGTCATTTTGAATACTTGGAGGGGTGCAGTTTTTATAATGGGGTCATTTATGGGGTATTAATATGAAGGCCCTTCAAATCCACTTCAAAACTAAACTGGTCCCTGAAAAATTCAGATTTAGTGAAAAATTGGAAAATTGCTGCTGAACTTTGAAGCCCTCTGGTGTCTTCCAAAAGTAAAAACCCATCAATTTTATGATGGAAACATAAAGTAGACATATTGTATATGTGAATCAATATGCTGAGTATGCTGAGAGTTGTAGTTTTGCAACAGCCGGAGGAACCCTGGTTGGGAAACACTGGTATAGACCTTTATCATATACACCGCTGAGCTGGAAACAACACATCTGGACCTTGTGATACCTGAACAAATCCTCGTATTTAAGCATTAAGTTGCCATCTGCCAGCACTGTCCTTTGGGGAAACGAATCCTTTGACACATATTAATTTTAATGCACAATTTTGTTGTAAATATTAACTACAAGTGAACCTGATAAATTTAACCCAACCAGGACCAAGGGCGTACAGGTGTGTCCTGGGACTTAAGGGCCAAGGGCATACCTGTACGCCCTCGGTGTTTCCATTCACTGCCGGTAACCGGGCGGTTAACAGAACAGGATGCCTGCTGAAATAGTTCAGCAGGCATCCTGTGCCAATGCCTGGGGGGGGGGGGGGGGGGGTGAGTCCTGAGACCCCCCCCCCCCCCCCCATGTCGGTGATCGCCACAGATTGCCGGTCAATTAAGAGCGCCGATCCATGGCGATTCCGGTCACACGGGGTACGTGTGAACCGATGACCCGGAATCAGAAGGTGATCGGTGGTGTACTATACACCGCCAATCACCTCCTGTTGCTGGGGGGGGGGGGGGAGGTGGCAATTACGTCACCGCCCCAGCAGAGCTGTTTTAGCATCGGCAGGGGAGGGGTTAATGTTCCCCTTTCTATGCTCTGCTTGCTAGCCCACCTCAGTCGGCAAGCAGAGCAGAGAAAATGTGTCGGGAACCCCTCTCAGTGCCTCCTGCCACAGTCTTTAGAGCAGGGACAGCTGTGTAAAGGGACAGGTAGGTGTTGATAAAAAAAAGATTTAAAAAAAAAGTCTCCCCCCCCCCCTGACCCCCTAATAGGTCCCCAGGGGTCAGTTGAACATTTTTCAGCATTTCCCAGGTCCTATTAGGGCTTCAGGGCACTGTGTTTTGCCCCCTATTTTTGGGGGCTGCAGCGTTTCTTTGGGGGGATAATATAACGGTGTGTGATTTCTAATCACACACCATTATTACAGTTCGCACCAAGCACACACACATACACACTTCCCCGACAACCCCCCGCACACATCGCCTCCCCCCCCCCCCCCGCCACCGAGGGGAGGAAGATGGCAGGGCCTGCTTCCGCCCTTCTTCCTGTACACGTGCCATACAGAGAGGAGGACAGGAGACAGAGCTGCCGTGCCCTGCAGTGATACGCACAGCGCTCGCTCCGGCCTGTCTGATTGAGTGTGCGATTTCGGACTCAACGCCAGGCCGGCGTGAGTCCGAAATCATTGAACCATGGACTCCTAGGGAGACCCTTAGTGGCCACAGATTCAACATCAAAATAGACATAGAAGGAATCATTTTTTTTTTTTTTTATATCATGCTATTACAAGGTTGATCTATATAGAACAAGCTATAAAATAAAATAAAATGTTTTTGATGATAGGTACTCTTTAAAAGAAAACTCCAGCCAAAACTGACTTATTCCCTATCCACAGGTAGCTGGGACCCCCATGATCTCCAGAATGGGACCCCGGCTGTCAGTGAGTGTGTCATCTACTGGTAGACGGTATGTGCTCCATTCATCTTTATGGAGGCGTTGGAGATCGGCACTCCAATGAAATGAATGGACCACGTGCCATCTGCAGCATTCTCTACTCACTGAGAGCCAACCCCTTTCTGGAGATCCCAGGGGTCCCAGCAGTCAGACCCCCTGCAATCAGCTACTTGTTGCTGTGGATAGGGAATAAATTTGTTTTGGCTGGAGTTCTGCTTTAAAAGAAATAAAAAATGCACTAATATTATCCATAATTGCATAATTTTATCAAGGAAATTTATAAACCCCAGTCCACGTTTACACAAAAGACCTGATCAAAATCAACAAGGGTGGAGGGACACAGGCCATAAAAAATAGATTAGCCATCATTTATACAAACACAGCACCAAGCCAAAATAATCATGCACATGATAAGTAAATACTAATGTGACAAAGTATCACAAAGTGATATAGTTTATATCAAAACAGTGCCAAGGCAAAGGGCCTCTTGGCCTCATTTTAGTCAGTGTACCGTAAAGTTTTGCTTGTTCTTTGTCGAATCATAACATATATTAGCATTTATTACCATAGATACATTAATATTTGGTCCATTTCCCTGATGTCGTACCATATTATATATATATATATATATTTTAAAGCGTACCTGTCATATAATGCTTATATCTGTTACTTACTATATCATGCAGATGTCTTTTTTATGTGTTTTATGTACTAGCTTCTGTATTTGGCTCACAAATCTCTCTGTTCTGATGCTCCCTCATTCTGACATCCACTGCTCAGGAAGGGATGTGTCCGAGGCAAGCACTGAACCCGCTCCCACTCATTATGCATTCACTTCCTCCCCTAATAGGTCCCCAAAGGTCCGCTGAACATTTTTCAGCATGACCCAAACCCTATTAGGGCTTCAGGGCACTGTGTTTTGCCCCCTATTTTTTTGGGCTGCAGCATTTTTTTGGCCCATATGGAGCACGAGGCCCCAAATAATGGTGTGTTATTTGTAATAACCTAATGTGGGGGAACTATACTGCACCTAATATGGGGGAACAATACTGCACCTAATGTGGGGGAACTATAGCCTAATGTGGGGGAACTATATTGTATCTAATGTGGGGGAACTATACTGCACCTAATCTGGGGGAACTATACTGCACCTAATGGGGGGAACTATACTCCACCTAATAGGGGGGGGGGGAGACTGTACTACACCTAATGGGGGAACTGTAATGCACCCCTAATGGTGGGGAACTGTACTGCACCCCTAATGTGGGGGAACTGTACTGCACCCCTAATGTGGGAGAACTGTACTGCACCCCTAATGTGCGGGGACTTATACTGCACCTAATGTGGGGGAACTACAACCTAATGTGGGGGAACTATACTGCCAACCTATTGTGGGGGAACTGTCGGGGGGCCCATCATAATGAAGGTCTTCATCTTCCAGGCAGCCTTAATCTGGCCCTGATGGTAGCTCTGTAAATGCTCAAGGCCGCCGACACAGATTCCAGCAAAATTCCCTCTCCAAAAGCTGAATGGCGCTCCCGCTCTTCTGAGACCTGGTGTGCACCCGCAGAGCACTTTAAGTCCAAATAAGAGGTATGTCCTTACTCCAAAGAAATGTATTTACAAATTTTAGGGGGCATTTTCTCCTATTACCACTTGGGAAAATGAAAAATGTGGGGTAACCCCAGCATTTTAGTGAAAAAAATAAATTTTTCCTTTACACATCCCACTTTCATGAACATTTATCAAACACCTGTGGGGTGTTAACCCCTTAAGGATGCAGGGTTTTTCGGTTTTTGCACTTTCGTTTTTTCCTCCTTACCTTTTAAAAATCATAACCCTTTCAATTTTGCACCAAAAAATCCATATGATGGCTTATTTTTTGCGCCACCAATTCTACTTTGCAGTGACATCAGTCATTTTACCCAAAAATCTACAGCGAAACAGAAAAAAAAATCATTGTGCGATGAAATTGAAGAAAAAACGCCATTTTGTAAGTTTTGGGGGCTTCTGTTTCTATGCAGTACATTTTTCAGTAAAAATAACACCTTATTATTCTGTAGGTCCATACGATTAAAATGATACCCTACTTATATCGGTTTGATTTTGTCGCACTTCTGGAAAAAATCATAACTACATGCACGGAAGTTTATACGTTTAAAATTGGCATCTTCTGACCCCTGACTTTTTTATTTTTCTGCGTATGGGGCTGTATGAGGGCTCATTTTTTGCGCCGTGATCTGACTTTTTAACGGTTCCATTTTTGTATTGATCTGACTTTTTGATCGCTTTTTATTCATTTTTTCATGATATAAAAAGCGACCAAAAATACGTTATTTTGGACTTTTTTTTTTACACGTATGCCATTGAACGTGCGGTTTAATTAATTATATATTTTTATAGTTCGGACATTTACGCACGCGGCGATACCACATATGTTTATATTTATTTTTATTTACATGGTGTCTTTTTTATGGGAAAAAAAAATCACATTTATTAACTTTTTTTTTTTACACTTTTTTTTTGCAGTGTTATAGCTCTCATAGGGGGCTATAACACTGCACACACTGATTGCCAGCACTGTTCACTGCAAAGCCATAGCTTTGCATTGATCAGTGTTATCGGCGGTCGATTGCTCAAGCCTGCATCTCAGGCTTGGAGCAATCAATCGCCAAGGGGACACGCCGGAGGAAGGTAAGAGGACCTCCGCTCGTGTCCCAGCTGATCGGGACACCGCATTTTCACTGCGGTGGTCCCGATCAGCCCCACTGAGCAGTCAGGCAGCTTTCCCTTTCGTTTTAGTCTAAAGGGTTAATAGCGCGCGGCACCGCGATCGCTGCCGCGCGCTATTAGCCCCGGGTCCCGGCTTCAGATACGTGCCGGGACCGACCCGATATGATGGCTCCGCCCCTTGTGATGTCACGACCCGCCCCTTTCAATACAAGTCTATGGGAGGGGGCGTGGCGGTCGTCACGCCCCTCCTATAGACTTGCATTAAGGGGATGGGCCGTGATGTCACGAGGGGCGGAGCCATGACGTCACGCTGCTCTGTCCCCCGTATCGCCCGTCATTACGCACAGAGCGAACTCGCTCTGTGCTGTAATGAGGGCGGGGTGCCGAAGCGGGGATCTTATCTGACATCTTATCCCCTATCCTTTGGATAGGGGATAAGATGTCTAGGGGCGGAATACCCCTTTAAGGGATTAAGGATTACTGTACTGCTGTTACATTCCTTGAGGGGTGTAGTTTCCAAAATAGTATGCCATGTGTTTTTTTTTTTCCTGTTCTGGAACCATAGGGGCTTTCCAAATGTGACATGTCCCCCAAAAACCATTTCAGAAAAATTTGATTTCCAAACGCCAAATGTGACTCCTTCTCTTCGGAGCATTGTAGTGTACCCGCAGAGCACTTGACATCCACACATTGGGTACTTCCATATGGGGTTACAAGTTTTGGGGGGCATTTTCTCTTATTACCCCTTCCAAAAAAGTAACATTTTGGGTAAAACCCCATCCTTCATGTAAGGGGGTAGGTTATGGTTAATTTAACTATCATATATTTTTATTTGACACAAAAGTAACATGTGTACTAAGTTTCATCAAAATATCTCCAGCCATTTGGAAGTTATGCTGGAACATACGTTTCCCATTGACTTGCATGGGACTTTAAATAAAAACTCTGGCCCTCGCAAACAGGGGTAGGTAAGGGTTAATTTATCTACTCTCCGTTTGTAGTTGACATATAAGTAACAGGTGTACCAAGTTTTATCGAATTATCTTCCGCCGTATGGCAGTGATGCTGGAACATACACACACACATTATATTATATATATATATATATATATATATATATATATATAATCTATTAGCTGAGTACATGTTTTCCGTCCTAATCCTTGTTGTAGAGGAAAATCAACAGAGGAAGCTTTTGACTTCATATCCGGTCCTTATATATTGTTGTCATATCCCAACCCCTATATCCCGACCTCCTATCCCATCCCCCTATCCCGTCCTCCTATCCCGACCAGTAATATGTGTACCAGGTATTGAAATATCTCCAGCCGTGTGGAAGTTATGCGAGAACATACATTTCCCATTGATTTGCATGGGACTTTAAACAAAAAACCTGACCCTCACAAATGGGGGTAGTTAAGGGTTAAAGGAGTAGTCCAGTGATGACTCAGTGGTGAGCAACTTATCCCCTATCCTAAGGATAGGGGATAAGTTGCAGATCGCGGGGGGTCCGACCGCTGGGGCCCCCTGCGATCTCCTGTACGGAGCCCCGACAGCCCGCGGGAACGGGGCGTGTCGACCTCCGCACGAGGCGGCGGCCGACACGCCGCCTCAATACAACTCTATGGCAGAGCCGAAGCGCTGCCTTCGGCAATCTCCGGCTTTGCCATTGAGATGTATTGAGGGGGCGTCGGCCGCCGCCTCGTGCGGGGGTCGACACCCACTATCTCGGCAGAGAGCCGGCGCCCCATACAGAGAGATCGCAGGGGGCCCCAGCGGTCGGACCCCCCGCGATCTCAAACTTATCCCCTATCCTTAGGATAGGGGATACGTTTTTCATCACTGGACTACCCCTTTAAATTAACTATCCTATATTTTAAGTGGACATATAAGTAACATGTGACCAAGTATTATCGAAATATCTCCAGCCGTTTGGAAGTTATGCAGTAACATATATTTCCCATAGACTTGTATGGGACTTTAAACAAAAACCCCGCCCCTGGCAAATGGGGGTAGATAACGATTAACCCCTTAAGGACCCAGGGTTTTTCCGTTTTTGCATTTTATTTTTTCCTCCTTGCCTTTAAAAAATCATAACTCTTTCAATTTTGCACCTAAAAATCCATATGATGGCTTCTTTTTTGCGCCACCAATTCTACTTTGTAATGACGTCAGTCATTTTACCCAACAATCTACGGAGAAACGGAAAAAAAAATCATTGTGAGACAAAATTGAGAAAAAAACGCAGTTTTGTAAATTTTGGGGGCTTCCGTTTCTACGTAATACATTTTTCGGTAAAAATGACTCCTTATCGTTATTCTGTAGGTCCATACGATTAAAATGAATCCCTACTTATATAGGTTTGATTTTGTCGGACTTCTGGAAAAAATCATAATTACATGCAGGAAAATGTATATGTTTAAAATTGTCATCTTCTGACCCCTATAACTTTTTTATTTTTCTGCGTATGGGGCGGTATGAGGGCTCATTTTTTGCGCAGTGATCTGAAGTTTTTAGCAGTTTTTATTTTTTCATTGATCGGCTTATTGATCGCTTTTTATTCATTTTTTCATGATATAAAAAGTGACCAAAAATACACTATTTTGGACTTTGGAATTTTTTTGCGCGTACGCCATTGACCGCCCGGTTTAATTAATGATATCATTTTATAATTCGGACATTTCCGCATGCGGTAATACCATATATGTTTATTTTTATTTACACAGTTTTTTTTTTTTTTTATGGGAAAAGGGGGGTGATCCCGAACAACTCCCTGAGCTGGCATGCTTTAACTTTGAAAGCCGCGTCTAAAGGGTTAATAGCACGCAGCACCGTGATCAATGCCGTGCGCTATTAACCACGGGTCCCGGCTGTTGTTAGAGGCCGGGCCCGACCCGCTATAACGCGTTATTGATCGGGAGCGGACTCATGATGTACATGTATGTCATGGGTCCTTAAGAGGTTAAATCACCTATCCTATGTTTGTTGTTGACATGTAAGTAACATGTGTGCCAAGTTTCATGTTAATATCTTTAGCGGTTTGGAAGTGATACTGGAACATACACACATATATACACACATACATACACACATACATACACACACACACACACACACACACATACACACACATACATACACATACACACATACACACACATACATACATACATACACATACACACACACACACACACACACACAATGGCCCTGATTTACTAAGAGTGTTGTGTAGGTTTCTTTATGGGTTTTAAAGGGGTACTCCGGTTGAAAACTTTTATTTTTTTAAATGAACTGGTGCCAGAAAGTTAAACAGATTTGTAAATTACTTCTATTAAAAAATCTTAATCCTTTCAGTACTTTTTAGCAGCTGTTTGCTATAGAGGAAAATCTTTATTTTTTTTATTTCTTTTTCATGTTGTCCACAGTGCTCTCTGCTGACACCTGATGCCCGTATCAGGAACTGTCCAGAGCAGAAGAAAATCCCCATAGCAAACCTATGCTACTCTGGACAGTTCCTGACACGGACAGAGGTGTCAGCAGAGAGCACTGTGGACAAGACAAAAAAGAAATTCAAAAAGTTAAAATTTCCTCTGTAGTATACAGCTGCAAAAAAGTACAAAAAGGATTAAGATTTTTTAATAGAAGTAATTTACAAATCTGTTTAACTTTCTGACACCAGTTTATTAAAAAAAAAAATATATATATAAAATTCCACCGGAGTACCCCTTTAATTCCCTACAATTTTTTCCCACAGTATTTACTAAGCTTTCCACATGCTCTGATCTGTCGGGTTTTCCTCAGCTCAAATCCACCACATTTTCTGTGGAAACCTTAGTAAATATGTTGGGGTTTTGTGAAAATGTCAGGATCACGCCCCTTTTCGGGTTTTCTCAGTAAAATGGAGTTAAGCTGGGTTCACACCACGTTTTTCAAATACGGTAACCGTATACGGTTTTCCGCAAAAAAAGGTATACGATCGTATCCGAAACCGCATGCATAGAGAATGCATTGTAAACCGTATTCCAAATGTTGTGTACGGTTGCATCCGTTTTGCCTCGGATACGGTTTTGCTGATTTTTCAATCGTAGGCAAAAACGCTGTCGACCACGTTTTTGCCTCCGGTTGGAAAACCGTATGTGAACCGTATGCGGTTCTTTTAACATTGTTGTCTATGAGAACCGTACACAGAATTTCAGAATACGGTTGCACACGTTTTTTCTAATCCGTTTTTGGAGTTGATACATGTGCAGATTGTAATTTCAATAGAACAATAGTAACTTTATTAAATTGCTGGAAAACTAATTCCAACAAAATAGCAAAACCGTTGGCAAAAACTGATGCAAACTGATAGAACCGGACGGGGAAAAACCGTATACGTTTTAATTTGGAGTCATACGGTTGTATACGGTTGCATACGGTTTTTGCCATACGTTTTTAAGCGGAAAACCGTATACGGTAACCGTATTTGAAAAACGTGGTGTGAACCCAGCCTTAGTCGGGTTTTTCTCAATTCTGGCGTAGACAGAATTTCTGGTGCAATGCGCCAGAATCTGACACACAACCCGACAAACCATGTAGGGTTTGCAATAGTAAATGAGGGCCATTGAGTTTTATATATATAAAACCCAATGGCCCTTATTTACTAAGAGTGTTGTGTAGGTTCGTTTGTGGGTTTTAATTCCCTACAATTTATTTTCCACGGTATTTACTAAGGTTTCCCTACAGTTTCCACTTTCCCTACATTTTGCTTTTTTTTACACATGCTCTGATCTGTGGGGTTTTCCTCAGCTGAAATCCACCACATTTTATGTGGAAACCTTAGTAAATATCTTGGGTTTTTGTGAAAATGTTGGGAACACGCCCCTTTTCAGAGACCCCTCCCCCTTTCCCAGCGACCACGCCCATTTTTCGGGTTTTCTCAGCAAAATGGAGAGTTAGTCAGGGTTTTTTCAATTCTGGCGCAGACAGAATTTGTGCCGCAGATTCTGGCGCAGACAGAATTTCTGGCGCAATGCGACAGAATCTGGCGCACAACCCGACAAAACATGTCGGGTTTGCAATAGTAAATGAGGGCCAATGTGTGTTTATGTGTGTGTATGTATGTATGTTCCATAATCACGTCCAAACGGCTAAAGATATTAACATGAAACTAGGCACACATGTTACTTATATGTCACCAACAAACATAGGATAGGTGATTTAACCCTTATTCACACCCATTTGCCAGGGTGTTGTTTAAAGTCCCATACAATGCTATGGGAAATAGGTTACAGCATAACTTCCAAAAGGCTGGAGATATTTTGATACTACTTGGTCACATGTTACTTATATGTCCACTTAAAATATAGGATAGTTAATTTAACCCTTAACTACCCCCATTTGTGAGGGTCGGGGTTTTTGTTTAAAGTCCCATGCAAATCAATGGGAAATGTATGTTCCCACATAACTTCCGTACGGCTGGAGATATTTCAATAACTGATACACATATTACAGGTTGGGATAGGAGGTCGAGATAGGAGGACGGGATAGGAGGATGGGATAGGAGGTCGGGATAGGAGGTCGGGATAGGAGTTCGAGATAGAAGGACAAGATAGGAGGTCGGGATAGGAGGTCGAGATAGGAGGACGCGATAGAGGTCGAGATAGGAGGTCGGGATAGGAGGTCGGGATAGGAGTTCGGGATATGACAACAATATATGAGGACAGGATATGAAGTCAAAAGCTTCCTCTGTTGATTTTCCTCCACAACAATGATTAGGAAGGAAAAACCAGGCAACGTCGGGTACTCAGCTAGTATATATATATATATATATATATATATATATAAAAGTCAATGGCCCTCATTTACTTAGAAAATCGAGTTGTAGGTCTATCTTGCTTTCTTACCCGATTGCTTTTTTCCCCTGGTATTTATTATTAGGTCGCATCCTGTTTGTCGCACGTGGGTTTTGTTGGTTTTGGTTTTCAACTCCTCTGAGCTGTCGGGAAAAAATCCACAACAATTCAACAAATTCGGGTTGGAAACCTTTATAAATATGTGGGAAAGCTCAGAAATGTCGGGTTACGCCCTTTTTCGGAATTGGGAGAATCCAAATCGGGTCCGTCGGGAAAAAATGTTGTATCGTGTCGCAGACTGGCGCACGATGTCTGCGACATGTCGCAGACAAAGATGCGACAAAACAACCCGACAAAACAAGTCGGGTTTAGAATAGTAAATGAGGGCCAATGTGTGTGTATATTTGTGTATGTTCCAGCATCACGTCCAAACGGCTAAAGATATTAACATGAAACTTGGCACACATGTTATTTATATGTCAACAACAAACATAGGAGAGGTGATTTAACCCTTACTCACCCCCATTTGCCAGGGGCGGGGTTTATGTTTAAAGTCCCATACAAGTCTATGGGAAATATATGTTACTGCATAACTTCCAAACAGCTGGAGATATTTTGATAATACTAAGTCACATGTTACTTATATGTCCACTTAAAATACAGGATAGTTAATTTAACCCTTAACTACCCCCATTTGTGAGGGTCGGGATTTTTGTTTTAAGTCCCAAGCAAATCTATGGGAAATGTATGTTGCCATATAACATCCGTACGGCTGGAGATATTTCAATAATACCTGGTACACATATTACTTATATGTCAAATAAAAAGATATGATAGTTAAATTAACCCTTACATACACCCTTATTAACCCTTACATACACACCTATAATATGGGACTTCCAGTACCTTACTCCACAAGCTCCGCTCTGCATCTCCTGGTGAATGTGTCAATCCGTCATGCAAGCCACACCCCATCTCACAAAGACACGCCCACATTTTTAAGCCACACCCCTTTTATTATCTACCCTTTTTGTGCATCGGTCTGGCTTGCAAATCATGCCCAGTCCCACAAAGCCACGTCCCCTTCTATTTTCAGCTTACAATATCTTCATCACAAATCAGTCCCACCTGAGGACAGGATATGAGGATGGGACATAAGGTCGGGATATGAGGATGGGATATAAGTACGGTATATGAGGTCAGAATATGAAGACGGGATGTGTGGACGGGATGCGAGGTTGGGATATGAGGACGGAATAGGAGGTCTGGATAGGAGGATGGGTTATGTGGATGGGATATGAGGACGGGATAAGAGGACAGGATAGGAGGACGGGATAGGAGGTCGGGATAGAAGGTCGTGATATGAGGACAGGATATGAGGTCAAGATAGGAGGACAGGATAGAAGGTCGGGATATGAGGACGAGATAGGAGGTCGAGATATGAGGACGAGATAGGAGGTCGAGATATGAGGATGGGATAGGAGGTCAGGATATGACATGGGTCTGGGTTTTTGTTTAAAGTCCCATACAAGTCTATGGGAAATATATGTTACTGCATAACTTCCAAACAGCTGGAGATATTTCGATAATACTTGGTCACGTTACTTATATGTCCACTAAAAATATAGGATAGTTAATTTAACACTTAACTACCCCCATTTATGAGGGTCGGAGTTTTTGTTTAAAGTCCCATGCAAATCTATGGGAAATGTATGTTCCCACTTAACTTCCGTACGGCTGGAGATATTTCAATAATACCTGGTCACATATTACTTATATGTCAAATAAAAATATAGGATAGTTAAATTAACCCTTACCTACACCCTTATATAAAAGATGGGTTTTTGTTTCAAGTCCCATGCAAGCTCCGCTCTGCATCTCCTGGTGAATGTGTCTGTCCGGCTGGCAAACCACACCCCATCTCACAAAGACATGCCCACTGTTTAAGCCCCACCCCTTTTATTCTCTATCCTTTTTGTGCATCAGTCTGGCTTGCAAATCATGCCCAGTCCCACAAAGCCATGTCCCCTTCTATTTTCAGCTTACAATATCTTCATCACAAATCATTCCCATCTGAGGACAGGATATGAGGATGGGACATAAGGACGGGATAGGAGGACTCGACATGAGGACGGGATAGGAGGTCAGGACAGGAGGACGGCATAGGAGGATGGTATATCAGGTCAGGATATGAGGTCGGGATATGAAGACGGGATATGAAGAAAGCATATGAGGTCAGGACATGAGGATGGGATATGAGGTTGAGATATGAGGATGGGATATGGGGACGGGACATGGGGACGGGATATGGGGACGGGATATGACAGCAATATATGAGGATGGGATATGAAGTCAAAAGCTTCCTCCTTTGTTGATTTTCCTCCCCAACAAGGATTAGGAAGGAAAAACCAGGCAATGTGGGGTACTCAGCTAGGGGGGGAGAGAGAGACAGAGAAATAGAGAGATTTATTTTTAAGTCAGTTTGTCCCTTTTCCGAAAATTATTTGTATTACTGGACGTGTAATTTATTAGTTGGGAGCATTATGAGACCCGCAATCTGCATGTTGGCCCTTATAATGTTCTATTCATCTTCTGCAATGAATTAATGCTTCCACAGAGACCGTTAAATAGGCACAGACATGGATTTTCTAAAACCTATGTTTAATAAATTAATAGGTGCATGCCAGATGAAAAATACAAAAATACATTAAAAAAACAAAATTAACCATTGCAGCATGTACTGCCACCACCACACAAACAGGTCAGTAAACATTTTAAAAACTCAAGCTCTCGATTCATAAAAAGAATAAACCTGTCATATTATACAAAAAAAGAAAAAGAAAAAACACAATAGAAAAAAAGATCAAAAAGGAAAAGAAAACTGTGCGATACAAATGTTATTAAGGTAACCGCTTCACAAACGTATTATCCTAATAGGATTATGCTGAACATAAAAGAGAGAACCACAATAATGTCACATCAGGGGACAAACATGCTGATTTAGTCACGACCCGTTTAGCTAGAAGATATCTCTTTAAAGGAGGGCTCCGACAAAAACGGAGACATACATGCAGCCATTTACAATTCCTGTTACACTGTAAACACCGAGCGGTAATGGCGGAGAGCTGGCATTACCACTTTCACAATAGCATTGATTGCCACAGCTAAAACAATATAAAAAAAGAAAAACTGCTTTATTTCTGCCCTGTGTACATAAAAGCACTAGTAAAGTGTACCCTTTGCCTTGATAAAGTGGAGGCAAAAAATGCCTCATGCCTCAGTGATGTGACTAGGTCATAATGATCCCACAGGCCGCATGCTTAGGAACTCTGGTTCACCCTGTGACGCACTGAACTCCAGAAAGTTCCTCATGTTCGTGTGAAATTTTTTGCAAACTAAGAGGAGGAGATCTAAAAAATACTGTCTCCAAGATGGCTACCCCCTCAAAGTGCTTCATGCCTCTTGGAACAGACAAATGGTTTCCTGACTACTAATAATGGTTGCCCCTGCGGCATCCAGTTTAGGACATAGTCTTAACTCCGTCACATGTCAGGCGAAACTTTGTCCCGCCTCCTCTCTCAGACCAATCGCCGTCAGCCGCAACTATGTCCCCCGTCAGGCGAAACAGCGTCCCGCCTCCTCCCTCACACCAGTCCTCCATCAGTCGTCAGCCACAACTCCCTCCTCCCTCATCCAAAACTCTGTCATCCCTCAGACGATTCTCCCACAGACAAAATTTCCTGCCGCATAGCAGAGCAGACACTGCACAGCATGTATATCAGTCGAAAATGTGAAACTTGCACGTGTACTACAGACACTACATGTTCTACAGAGTCTGTATAGCAGAGCCGACACTGAACAGCATGTACAGCAGAACCCCTATAGCAGAGAGCCGACACTTCGTCTGAGGGATGACAGAGTTTCGGATGATGGAGTTTCGGATGACGGAGGAGGGAGTTGCGTCTGACACTTGATGTAGATTGGTCCGAGGTGGGACACTGTTTCGCCTGACGCGGGAAGGAGTTACGGCGGACGACTGACGATGTCTTAAAATGGCCGCTGTATGCCCCACTATACACAGGTGACACATACACTTTATGCCGTAGGTTTTTTTTTTTTACAATCCTTCATCTTCCCGGAAATACCGCTTGCGTATTTCAGAATAAAATGTCCTCGTTCTTGATGAGCATTTCCACCACTAGTCTCTGATAACGGATGTCATTTAGCGCCGCCATGGCATCCAGCTCTGGCGCTCGCATGAGAGTTGGTCCAAACACTATGCCAAGGTTCTCTGCATTCATTAAGTTGTCCTTCTCGTGAAGCGTTACCCTGCAAGGGGAGGGGGGGGGGGGGGGAGAAACAAAATGACATCTCATTATTCCAGTCGTGAATGCAAATGAGGGGTTATCTGTAGGGCATTGCAGGCAAACCAGAACATGCAAATAAAGCCACTTGTGCCCCAAAAGCATAAAGTACTTTTCAGTTTTAGTTTATCACAGGCTGTGACATTACTCAATGGGAAGGACCAATTCTGGGGTTGCTAGGACACAGTCTCATTGCTGTCACTTATTGCTGGCAGCACGTCATCTATAGTGGCTGCCAGCAATAAGGTCCCAGGCAATCCTGTCTAGTGAGTTAGGAGTAATAAGAACTGTCGTGCGGAAGTGTAAGAAAGCAATTATTACTCGGATTACACATGCATTTACTTTAATAGAAACCGAAAAGCCAAACTGGGCATATCTGCATTACTGTCCATTGGAGGAGGTCTATGTGATTAAACGTGTGATCCTGGGATCTATATTGAGGTTGTCATGAATGTTCACATATTAGGGCATTGTGGGTAGGACAAGGTCAGTTCTGATCATAAGTGTTATTTTATTATTGCACTAACAAAGCTAAGTAGTTGTGGAAACATAGATCAGTTGGAGGATGGCGAGTTAGCTGCTTGAAGACTATGATCCTACTGCGCTTTAACCTTCAATACAATGATGGGGGGGGGGGTAGCGCTGCTGCGGGGGGCCCTCTGATCATGCGAATATGCAGCTTAAAGGAGATTTATAAATAGAAATCAAGTCAGAGATCAGCTCTGATTCTCCATCCCCTAGAGATAAGCGGTGTCAGGCTATACGTATAACGGAACTTCACATGCCAGTAGGACAGTGTTTCCCAACCAGGGTGCCTCCAGCTGTTGCAAAACCACAACTCCCAGCATGCCCGGACACCCTTCGGCTGTCCGGACATGCTGGGAGTTGTAGTTTCTAAACAGCTAGAGGCACCCTGGTTGGGAAACTCTGCAGTAGGGTGACTGATTATATAATCCATAGATGGGGGTGGTCACACATAGGGGCTTGCCACAAAGATGTATTTAACCCTTTAAGGACCCAGCCAATTTTCACTGTAGGACCCGGCCATTTTTTGCACATCTGACCACTGTCACTTTAAACATTAATAACTCTGGGATGCTTTTAGTTATCATTCTGATTCCGAGATTGTTTTTTCGTGACATATTCTACTTTAACATAGTGGTAAAATTTTGTGCTAACTTGCATTATTTCTTGGTGAAAAATCCCAAAATTTGATGAAAAATTTGAAAATTTTGCATTTTTCTAACTTTGAAGCTCTCTGCTTATACGAAAAATGGATATTCCAAATAAAAATTTTTTTGATTTTGGAAGACACCAGAGGGCTTCAAAGTTCAGCAGCAATTTTCCAAAAAATTTTCAAACTCACAATTTTTCAGGGACCAGTTCAGGTTTGAAGTGGATTTGAAGGGTCTTCATATTAGAAATACCCCACAAATGACCCCATTATAAAAACTGCACCCCCCAAAGTATTCAAAATGACATTCAGTCAGCGTTTTAACCCTTTAGGTGTTTCACAGGAATAGCAGCAAAGTGAAGGAGAAAATTCACAATCTTCATTTTTTACACTTGCATGTTCTTGTAGACCCAATTTTTGAATTTTTACAAGGGGTAAAAGGAGCAAATTTATACTTATGTTTGTAGCCCAATTTCTCTCGAGTAAGCACATACCTCATATGCCTATGTAAATTGTTCGGCGGGCGCAGTAGAGGGCTCAGAAGCGAAGGAGCGACAAGGGGATTTTGGAGAGTACGTTTTTCTGAAATGGTTTTTGGGGGGCATGTTGCATTTAGGAAGCCCCTATGGTGCCAGAACAGCAAAAAAAAAAACACATGCCATACCATTTTGGAAACTAGACCCCTTGAGGAACGTAACAAGGGATAAAGTGAGCCTTAATACCCCACAGGTGTTTCACGACTTTTGCATATGTAAAAAAAAAACAAAAAAAACATTTTTTCACTAAAATGTGCGATTCCCCCCAAATTTCACATTTTTGCAAGGGTTAATAGCAGAAAAGACCCCCCAAAATTTGTAACCCCATCTCTTCTGAGTATGGAAATACCCCATGTGTGGACGTCAAGTGCTCTGCTGGCGCACTACAATACTCAGAAGAGAAGGAGCGCCATTGAGCTTTTGGGAAAAAATTTGTTTGGAATGGAAGTCAGGGGCCATGTGCGTTTACAAAGCCCCCCGTGGTGCCAGAACAGTGGACCCCCCCCCCACATGTGACCCTATTTTGGAAACTACACCCCTCACAGAATTTAATAAGGGGTGCAGTGAGTATTTACACCCCACTGGCGTTTGACAGATCTTTGGAACAGTGGGCTGTGCAAATGAAAAATTTAATTTTTCATTTTCTCGGACCACTGTTCCAAAAATCACTGTTCCAAAACCTGTGGGGTGTAAATGCTCATTGTATTCCCTTTTTTTTATTTTTTTTTCGTAAATCCTTTTTTATTAAGTTTTACAAATTTTTTTTACAAACATTTGCATTAGAAGTGAAACATCGGTCTCATACCTCATAAATACACCGCAAATTCAATCTAGCTTCACATAGCTATCATCCATTGAAAGCAGTGGGTATCTGTCAAACGCTCATTGTACCCCTTATTACATTACATGAGGGGTGTAGTTTCCAAAATGGGGTCACATGTGGGTATTTATATTTTTGCGTTTATGTCAGAACCGCTGTAAAATCATCCACCCCTGTGCAAATCACCAATTTAGGCCTCAAATGTACATAGTGCGCTATCACTCCTGAGCCTTGTTGTGCGCCCGCAGAGCATTTTACGCCCACATATGGGGTATTTCTGTACTCAGGAGAAATTGCGTTACAAATTTTGGGGTTCTTTTTTTCATTTTAACGCTTGTGAAAATAAAAAGTATAGGGCAACACCAGCATGTTAGTGTAAATTTTTTACATTTTTTTACACTAACAAGCTGGTGTTGCCCCAACTTTTCCTTTTCATAAGGGGTAAAAGGAGAAAAAGCCCCCCAATATTTGTAGTGCAATTTCTCCCGAGTTCGGAGATACCCCATATGTGGCCCTAAACTGTTTCCTTGAAATACGACAGGGCTCTGAAGTGTGAGAGCGCCATGCGCATTTGAGGACTAAATTAGGGATCGCATAGGGGTGGACATAGGGGTATTCTACGCCAGTGATTCCCAAACAGGGTGCCTCCAGCTGTTACTAAATTCCCAGCATGCCTGGACAGTCAGTGGCTGTCCGGAAATGCTGGGAGTTGTTGTTTTGCAACAGCTGGAGGCTCCGTTTTGGAAACACTGCCATACAATACGTTTTTCATTTTTATTTGGGGGGGGGGGGGGGGGGGGAGACAGTGTAAGGGGTGTATATGTAGTGTTTTACTCTTTATTATGTGTTAGTGTAGTGTAGTGTAGTGTCTTTAGGGTACGTTCACACTGGCGTGTTACGGTGAGTTTCCCGCTAGGAGTTTGAGCTGCAGCGAAAAATTTGCCGCAGCCCAAACTTGAAGCAGGAAACTTACTGTAAGCCTGCCCGTGTGAATGTACCCTGTACGTTCACATGGGGGGGCAAACCTCCAGCTGTTTCAAAACTACAACTCCCAGCATGTACTGACAGACCGTGCATGCTGGGAGTTGTACTTTTGCAACAGCTGGAGGCACACTGGTTGGAAAACCTTCAGTTAGGTTCTGTAACCTAACTCAGCATTTTCTAACCAGTGTGCCTCCAGCTGTTGCAAAATTACAACTCCCAGCATGTACTGATCTCCACGGGCATGCTGGGAGAAGTAGTTATGCAATAGCTGGAGGTACGCAACTACAACTCCCAGAATGCCGAGACAGTTGATTGCTGTTTGGACATGCTGGGATTTGCAGTTTTGCAACATCTGGAGGGCTACAGTTTTAGAGAACACTGCAAAGTGATCTCCAAACTGTGGTCCTCCAGTTGTTGCAAAACTACAATTCCCAGCATGCCCTGACAGCAAACAGTTGTTTGGGGATGCTATGAGTTGTAGTTTTGCAAGATCTGGAGAGCTACAGTTTAGGGACCACTATATAGTGGTCTCAAACTGTAGCCCTCCAGCTGTTGCAAAACTACATATTCCAGCATGCCCAAACAGCTGTCTGGGCATGCTGGGAGTTGTAGTTTTGCAACATCTGGAGGGCTAAAGTTAGAGACCACAGTATAATGGTCTCAAACTGTACCCTCCAGATGTTGCTAGGCAACTCACCGTCTTCCGTCGGATCCAGCCGCACGTCATCGCCGCCCGCCGATCTCCGTCGCCCGCAGCCTCCGTCGCCTGCCCGGATCGGTAAGTGGATCTTCGGCGCCGGTCCCCGTCGTTTCCCCGTCCTGCCCCGCTTTTGTGGGAGGGCATGACGGGGAAAACGAAAGTAAACCCCCCCCCGCCCCGCTATTGGTGGTCGCGTCTAGACCACCAATAGCAGGGATAGGAGGGGTGGCACCTGTGCCACCTCAGTCCTATCGCTTCAGGGGGATCCTGGGTGTCTTAGACACCCGCGATCCCCCTTACATTCCGGGTCACCGGGTCACTATAGACCCGTAATGACCCGGAATCACGCAAATCGCAAGTGTGAATTCACTTGCGATTTGCCGCGATCGCCGACATGGGGGGGGTCTAATGACCCCCCCTGGGCATTTGCACAGGATGCCTGCTGAATGATTTCAGCAGGCATCCCGCTCTGATCCCTGCCCGGCGCGGACCGGAACTGCCCATGACGTATCTGTACGTCATGGGTCCTTAAGACCCAGGGTGTCGGGACGTACCGTTACGTCATGGGTCCTGAACGGGTTAAAGGGGTACTCCGGTGGAAAACGTATATGTATATATATATATATTTTTTTTTTATCTATATATCAACTGGTGCAAGAAAGTTTAACAGATTTGTAAATTACTTCTATTAAAAAATCTTAATCCTTCTAGTACTTACAAGCTGCTGAATACTACAGAGGAAATTCTTTTCTTTTTGGAACACAGATCTCTCTTTTGACATCACGAGCACAGTGCTCTCTGCTGACATCTCTGTCCATTTTAAGAACTGTCCAGAGTAGGGTTAGCTGCTCCTTTGGACACCAGGTGAGGGCGGCTCCATGTAACTTTTTTTTTAGGACATTATGTGTACAGTACGGGACCCTGAAGAACCTCCTGTCCTCTACATAGAGTGTAGAATCACACTGAGCAGATACATCAGCACATTTGAAGCTGTGAAAAATCTGACGAGCAGCCAGAAATAAGCTCCATATGCGCTAGGAGCAAACACAGGCTTTCCCTGCTACAGCCCTGTGTTTGCAAAAACATTCAGCGGCCGACCGCGCGCAAAGACATAACTGTGACTCGCGGCCGCCTCCTGAACCCTATTGCAGACACAGGACTGCAGTAGGGAAAGCCGTGTCTGCTCCAAGCGCATATACAACGTATTTCCTGCTGCTCGTCAGATTTCTCGTAGTGTCAAATACACTGCACATCTGCTCAGTGTGACCCTACCCGGACAGTGATATACCGCTCCCAGCAGATCTTTCTTACTTTTATATGTAAGGATTTGCTTTATCTCTATTAGTTATCTACTTATTTTCTTTAATCCTCACTTTTTTCCTATTTTTGGATGACATTTTGGGGCTTCAGAACCAATTACCAGGTTTCCATAGAGTTATTGTCCCATCATACAATAGTTTCAACATACAATGGTCGTCCTGGAAACAATTCATATTTCAACTTGAAGGGCCACTGTATAGCGGTACAATAAAATGTCAAAATCAGTACAATAGGACACCGGCATTGTCCAGCTCGTCTAATTACAATGCATGTGTTACTGACAAAGAAGCAGAGAGCAGACAGTTCCTAGAACCCCTAAAGAATCAGATTTTTTGGAAAAGCGTGTATTTTTTTCTTTTTCCATGCTACATTGAAATTAAGAATTGTAATAATATTCATATAAAGTGTATTTTTTTGCATGATTAAAGTACATTGTGCCTGTTCACTGTTTCCTTTGGCTCCATTATAAGGGGCTAATTCTGTTATCTAGTCGGCAGCACAGCTCTATAATGAGACTGCACGGCATGATAAAGAGAAAGGATTACAGAAAACGTATCATGTCGCTCAGCGTGACCAATTAGCAGTTAATGTAGTGAGAGCCCTGGGAACCTGGCACGCTGAAAAGACAGTTTCACAGCCAGTGGGCATGGAATGATTTCCTCCTCCTAGGGGGAGGACTAAGAGGAGCTTTAATTCTAAATTACTGCTCGCTTCTAACTTCTAAAAAAAATAACTACAATAAAATAAAGGCTCCAGACATCTGATGTGCGCTTCCATGTATTTACCTTTTCAGATGGGCCATGAGATACCGTAGTGTTTCACAGTGTGCAGGAGGTAGCAGCTTCAAAGCTTCATGAAGAGCTTCTAACTGTGCATCCGGGTCCACAGCCTCTAACAATACAAAAAAAGGGCTTAATTACACAGAATATACCAAACACTGGCGAAATGTATCTGATCACTACAACCTTATATGAGCACGAAAATGAAAAGTACAACACACAGACCCCTTAGTATTTTATTCTTCCACAAGCCATAGTGCACAGATCTCTCCATATCAATTCTGCTCTCTCCCTTGTAGCTGTGACATTACATCACATTCAGAGCTCTGTCCCTTTACCACAGTCCCCTCAGGAAGAGACCAGTAATATGAAGGTGGGAGCTCATGTTGCTGCTCATTAGATTTTAAGGCACATGAACGCTTTTCTCAGTCACAGCAGTTTCAGTCAGAACAGGCTTACTGCTGTCTTATCTGAGAAAGAATTCCTGCTGCCTTAAAATGTAATGAGGAGTTATATGAGCTCCCCCTCTTCACATCAATGGTCTGGTCCTGAGTAAACTGGAGGTGGGGGGAGCAGGCACAGGAGATCTGCTTTCAGAGTGTGTAATGGGATGTCACAGATACAAGCCAGACAACTCGGATGATAGGAGAGACCTGTGCAGTATGGCTCATAACATTTTATTAGTAAGTTGCTTTATTATACTTTTTTAACTCCATGCACAGGTTGTTTCTTTCACTAGACAACTCCTTTAAGTACTGGAAGGCTTAATGTATTTACATTTAAGTAATTATGTAGTTCTATTTGTACCTAAGATTGATGCGACTCCATTTTCAATGTTTTGATCACAAGTGCAAAGGATAAGAACCAGAAGGGTTTAGAGACCACATAGGTATTACAAGCATAATGTGTACTTACTTGCAGACTCCAGGAACTTGGGGTAAGCATCATATGTTATCAGTGGGATCGGCAATTCCCTGAAGTACAGTTTCAGTGCCCCGGTTATAATGTTAATGTCTTCGTAGACGTTTACAGATATATCAGCCTTCTCGCCATCTACGAGGAAAGACAAGGATCAACATGATATACTGCTTGAATTATTGATGTAATCCTAAGGCTATGTTCTGCTTGGAGCGTTCATTGTAGATTCAGAAAAAATAATGCTGAATGTGCTGCTATTCCTTCCATCAGCTCGACATACACCATTGTAAGTCAATGGGGTCTGCCATATGCTAATGGTATCCACTGTGCAATGGATTCTGCTCTGACTTGTATAGCCGCAAGTGTGAGTCTTCAAGACTTGAAGACTACACATTTATGCTCTAAACCATTGACCAGACCATAACCTATACAATTTAGCCACAAACCTTTTAACATTTCTACTTATTCTACTATATTTATAGAAATGCCTACACTTAGGAGGTGATAAACTATAAATGACCATGTATACAACAGTGATCCCTCAACTTACAATGGCCTCAACATACAACAGTTTCAACACACAATGGTCTTTTCTGGACCATTGTAACTTGAAACCAGACTCAACATACAATGCTACCGACCGTCCAGATCTGTGAAACCTGTCAATGGCTGGCAGAACCGACCAATCAGAATTGGCGTTCACTGGTAAAACACTTGTATTACTGAAGTGCATGCACTGACTGGCTGTCTGGTAGCGCCTCCTACAGTACAGGGAGGTATTACATGTTCTGTACTACTCTTTACCTGTGTCAGGGTAAGCTGCACCTTTGGACACGAGGTGAGGGCGGCTCCATGTTACTTTTTTAGGACACTGTGTACTGTACAGGACCCTGAAGAAGCTCCTGTCTAACAGCTCCCAGCAGATCTTTCTTACTTTTATATGTAAGGATTTGCTTTATCTATATTAGTTACTGTATCTACTTATTTTTCTTTAATCCACTTTTTCCTATTTTTGAATGACATTTTGGTGCTTCAGAACCAATTACCAGGTTTCCATAGAGTTATGGTCTCAACATACAATGGTCTCAACACACAATGGTCATACTGGAACAGATTCATATTGTAACTTGAGGGACCACTGTATTTGTTAACATAAAAATAAAACAAAAATCCATCAATGCCGTACCTCTGTCGAAGGCCATTTTGGCATCTTCTATGAGATCAGTAAAACCTGATATTCTGTACAATCCTTCTGAGTTCAACCCTGTTGGAACAAATACATAGTAATGTAAGAAAATTACACTTGTTAAGAGATTCTGGAAGTGTTTCTCAACTAGGGTGCCTCCAGCTGTTGCAAAATTACAAAATTACAACAAGTTCACTTTATTCACTACTACAGTGAATGGGAAAACCGCAGCATACCTGCTGATATCCTATATCAGCCTAATCTCACAAAACAGTAAGTAAACAGTAGTCTTCCCCGGTATACTAGGCGCACATGGCGCATCAGTCAGGCTAATGCAGTTACACATTAAAGGGGTATTCCAGGCAAAAACTTTTTTTCTATATATCAACTGGCTCCGGAAAGTTAAACAGATTTGTAAATTACTTCTATTAAAAAATCTTAATCCTTCCAATAGTTATAAGCTTCTGAAGTTGAGTTGTTGTTTTCTGTCTAACTGCTCAATGATGACTCACGTCCCAGGAGCTGTGCAGCGCCTATGGGGAAATTTTCCCATCATGCACAGCTCCCGGGACGTGAGTCATCATTGAGCAGTTAGACAGAAAACAACAACTCAACTTCAGAAGCTTATAACTATTGGAAGGATTAAGATTTTTTAATAGAAGTAATTTAGAAATCTGTTTAACTTTCTGGAGCCAGTTGATATATATAAAAAAGTTTTTGCCTGGAATACCCCTTTAACCTCTTAAGGACCAAGGGCGTACAGGTACGCCCTTGGTCCTGCTCTCCTGATATAACGCGGGGTTACACAGTAACCCCGCGTCATATCGCGGCGGGCCCGGCGTCATAGTGAAGCCGGGACCCGCCTCTAATAGCGCGCAGCGCCGATCAAGGCGCCGCGCGCTATTAACCCTTTAGCCGCGCGCTCAGAGCTGAGCCGCACGGCTAAAAGTGAAACCGAAAGTGGCCGGCTAGCTCAGTCGGGCTGTTCGGGATAGCCGCGGCTAATCGCGGCATCCCGAACAGCTGACAGGACAGCGGGAGGGCCCCTTCCTGCCTCCTCGCTGTCCGATCGCCGAATGACTGCTCAGTGCCTGAGATCCAGGCCTGAGCAGTCATGCAGCAGAATCGTTGATCACTGGTTTCTTATGAGAAACCAGTGATCAGCATAGAAGATCAGTGTGTGCAGTGTTATAGGTCCCTATGGGAGCTATAACACTGCAAAAAAAAAGTGGAAAAAAAAAAGTGAATAAAGATCATTTAACTCCTCCCCTATTAAAAGTTTGAATCACCCCCCTTTTCAAATAAAAAAAAAAACACAGTGTAAATAAAAATAAACATATGTGGTATCACCGCGTGCGGAAATGTCCGAATTATAAAAATATATAATTAATTAAACCACTCGTTCAATGGCGTGCGCGCAAAAAAATTCCAAAGTCCAAAATAGTGCATTTTTGGTCACTTTTTATATCAATGCAAACATGGTACCGTTAAAAACTTCAGATCACGGCGCAAAAAATGAGCCCTCATACCGCCCCATACACAGAAAAATAAAAAAGTTATAGGGGTCAGAAGATGACAATTTTAAACGTATTAATTTTCCTGCATGTAGTTATGATTTTTTCCAGAAGTCCGACAAAATCAAACCTATATTAGTAGGGTATCATTTTAATCGTATGGACCTACAGAATAAAGATAAGGTGTAATTTTTACCGAAAAATTTACTACGTAGAAACGGAAGCCCCCAAAAGTTACAAAACTGCGTTTTTTTTTCAATTTTGTCGCACAATGATTTTTTTTCCGTTTCACCGTAGATTTTTGGGCAAAATGACTGACGTCATTACAAAGTAGAATTGGTGGCACAAAAAATAAGCCATCATATGGATTTTTAGGTGCAAAATTGAAAGAGTTATTTTTTAAATGCAAGGAGCAAAAAACGAAAATGCAAAAACGGAAGAACCCCCGGTCCTTAAGGGGTTAAGCCACTGTTTCCTAACCGGTATGCCTCCAGCTGTTGCAAAACTCCAACTCCAACTCCCAGCCTTCGGCTGTCTGGGCATGCTGGGAGTTGTAGTTTTGCAACAGTCGGAGGCACCCTGGTTGGGGTTCATTGTTGTGAGAAAAAAAAAAATTATCTATAATTTTGTCATTAACCACAAAGAGCCGGATACAGCAGTTGTGGCCTTTACGTTCATATTATTTATAAAAAAAAAAAAGTTTTTATTAAAAAATAAGAGCCTTACCCCTAGACTCGATCTCCCGTATACACATGTCCACTACCATGGGCCTCTTCGTGTTGTGTGCTTTCACTAAAGTGGTGAGGTCACAGCTGTAAACTTTCTTGACGTGCTTCAAGTCCGGCTTGCAGTCATTGGGAACCATCTTAGAGCATTGCTTGTGAACGTTCAGACCACAATCTGGAAAATTAATACAAAAGATATTGTTCAAAGAGCCAAAACCTATGCTAGTCACTATAGGGCAGCTTCATACCCCTGTTATTTCTCCATACAGCGCCCCTACTGTTAAACAATGAGCATTGCATAGCATTCAATAAACACTGGTAATCCCACACAACCAAGGTAA
Organism: Hyla sarda; assembly: GCF_029499605.1. Lineage (NCBI taxonomy): Eukaryota > Metazoa > Chordata > Amphibia > Anura > Hylidae > Hyla > Hyla sarda. The sequence goes on from NC_079196.1 coordinate 57,323,107, forward strand.
GTGCATGATGATGCTCCCTGCTCTAGTTTACAGAAGAGGGTCCCTACTACCAACCACACCTATAAGTTCAATATGACCTAAAAACAGTGTTGCCCACCTTTTGGTTCTTTCACGGTTGCCTTGACTGCAAAGAAACATAGAATGTGTCGGCAGATAAGAACCATTTGGCCCATTTAGTCTGCCCAATATTCTGAATCCCATCAATAGTCCTTATCCCTATCTTATATGAGGGATAGCCTTATACCTATCCCTATCTTATATGAAGGATAGCCTTATACCCATCTCTATCTTATATGAAGGATAGCCTTATGCCTATCCCTATCTTATATGGAGGATAGCTTTATACCTATCTCTATCTTATATGAAGGATAGCCTTATACCTATCCCTATCTTATATGAAGGATAGCCTTATACCTATCCCTATCTTATATGAAGGATAGCCTTATGCCTATCCCTATCTTATATGGAGGATAGCCTTATACCTATCCCTATCTTATATGAAGGATAGCCTTATACATATCCCTATCTTATATGAAGGATTGCCTTATACCTATCCCTATCTTATATGAAGGATAGCCTTATACCTATCCCATGCATGTTTAAACTCCTTCACTGTATTTGCAGCGACCACTTCTGCAGGAAGGCTATTCCATGCATCCACTACTCTCTCAGTAAAGTAATACTTCCTCATATTACTGCAGAAACATTTTCCCTCTTATTTAAAACTATGTCCTGTTGTGGTAGTTTTTCTTCTTTTATATATACTCTTCTCCTTTACTGTGTTGATTTTCTTTATGTATTTAAAAGTTTCTATAATATCCCTTCTTGGTAAGTTGTATCCTGCAATCCATGGACTAGTTTAGTATCTTCTCTGAACTCTCTCTAGAGTATCTATATCCTTCTGGAGATACGGCCTCCAGTATAGTGCTCTGTACAGTGGCATGAGTACCCCCTCTACTGCTAATACCTCTCCCTATACACCCATGAGCACTTCCTTATCTACTGCTAATACCTCTCCCTATACACCGATGAGCACTTCCTTATCTACTGCTAATACCTCTCCCTATACACCCATGAGCACTTCCTTATCTACTGCTAATACCTCTCCCTATACACCCATGAGCACTTCCTTATCTACTGCTAATACCTCTCCCTATACACCCATGAGCACTTCCTTATCTACTGCTAATACCTCTACCTATACACCCATGAGCACCTTCCTCCCTACTGCTAATACTTCTCCGTAAACACCAATGAGCACTTCCTTATCTACTGCTAATACATCTCCCTATACACCCATGAGCACTTCCCTCTCTACTAATACCTCTCCCAAGCATTCTGCTAGCCCTTCTTGCTTCTCTATTACATTACAGTTGGGAAGCCACAGGTTGGAGACTATGGGGGAGATTCATCAAAACCTGTCCAGAGGAAATGTTGCTGAGTTGCCCATAGCAACCAATCAGATTGCTTCTATCATTTTGCAGAGGCCTTTTCAAAAATAAAAGAAGTGATCTGATTGGTCGCTAAGGGCAACTTTTCCTTTGATTAATCTTCCCCCCCCCCCCCCCATTTGTTTAAATAAGACAACTCAATTTGGAGAATTTTAGCAGATTGTAACATTTTAAGCATACATATTCATTTTACATGGAATACTTAAAGCCGGTAATATTCTTTTCTACTGCTCTGCCAGTGCGAGATGTCACAAAGTGTCAGTCACACCACTGGGAACTGAAGGATGACAGCTGATAATTATGAACACTTAACATTTCATGCGAGGAAAGAACTAGATATAGTGTCTACAAACACGCAACATTTTCCATGACCTACAATGTAAGGAGACTTCAAATCATTTAAATGTGTCAAAATCCCGTGTTTTAGGGACTCGATTGGGCATTAAAGGCATTAAAAAAAAAAAAAAAGGTAAGACAGCAATGGGAAAAGTTGTGCTTTTACACAATACAAATCTCCTCATAGTGGAGACTAAGGTTCTTTTACATTGGCATTATTTTGCTTTTTTGTCCAGTGTTCTGGGTTCTCCATTATGTTTTAGACTGTCCCTGATACCAGCTCCTCTCCAGCATGATCGTAAAGTATTCAGCCAATAAAAGGGCTCATAAAGATGGGCCGGGGATCAACTGATCACTACAAATCCTGCTTTTGAAATCCCAAGCCCAGTTGTGATCACTGGGAAGAAGTCGCAATGCATCTGGCTACAGGTAACCTTAGTAGACCTGACACAGCTTCATGCAAAAATCCATTAAAGCCATCTGACTCCATTGCACATATAGTTAGTGTACAGACTACTATAGCTCTGTTTATACCAATTTAATGTAAACTACGTTTACACACTAAGGGTATTGTGTTGAAATGCGTATGTGGCAGTAGGTGACCTAAAAAAGCCATGAATTAAATGAAATATATGAGCACATTTATATTACACACTCGAGTAGACTGAAGAATTGAAATGCTTCCACATGAAGTGAAATTGTAGTTGAACCGTAGGCTGCAGATGGCTCTACTATACATAAGTCTATGAATAGAACACAGTTTAGTTCTCTCCTTTTTGCACGAACAGAGAACTAACCCTCCTGGGAGGCCTGGAGTATTGGAAAGGAGCCAGCTATCATGACACGCTTTACTGGGCACAGGTGATGTCTCCCTATCCACAGTCACAAACCTTTTAAGGGATAGCCAATATGCTCTGCTTTTTTCCTCCATGGCCTATGGCGCTCGAATTTAGGTACAACTTTATTTAGTGCAGACAAAAAAGGCATACTACTTCCCAAACTGCTCAACAGCGCCCCTTTTGTTCATGGGTTGCTGTTACCTCAGATATTGAAGCTCAGTCCCATTCACTTGAATTGAGTTGAGCTGCAATATCAGATGCATCCCATGAACAAGTGTGGTGACTTTTTTAGGATAAGTTGCCCTGTGTGTGTACTTGAGGAGTAGCACTATTTCTGCCCAACATATAGCTTGTATTTGGCAGATTTCTGCTCTGCAGGGTTCATCTTTCATTTGCAGTTCTCCCAGAGCAGGTGGGCGGAGCTCCCTCCTCCCTAGACTTGTATTGCCAGGACAAAGCTGAGCTGATTTTCTGATAGGATTTGAGAGGGAGGCAGGGGGGGTGCAGAGACAAAGTTTGATAACAGGAGAACAAATCATTTTTGTCTAATAAAATAGAATACAAAAGTTTCTTATATTCACTTGTTCTATTGATCTATACAAAGTTTGCTCAAATGATAGTGCCTACTTAAGGCATCTACACCCCCTTCCCTTCCACTTTTTATTAATCTGTTCATTCTCATACTCATGAGACTGGATCTAGGATAAAAGTAGATGTACTGTATGTCTGGAACACAAACACAGATGGTGGACTGAAATTAAACAGTCATCGCCATCATCCCTTGATCTGCAACACATGACGAAGCCACACATGGATATGCTCTTTTGTTTTTACAGTAAAACCAGGGATTATTATTTTTGTTCACTTCAAACAATCAGGACATCTTATCGCTGCACCCTGCTCAAAGCAGATGTAGCAGAGCTAGAATTTGTTATTTAACTCTTTATAACCATGATGTCAAAATATTCTACAGATACAAGTAGAACGCATGATACAGCTTTATATCATTACGAATTGTGCCAATAGGTCATACTAAATCTGGACCTGTAAGAATTTAATGTTTATGTACTGGTATTAATTCTGCAGCATTGTGTTTTTTCCACCCTGGACAATGCAGCTTTGGAATAAAGGTTTTAGACCATCCATGTACTTTTTGCCCTGCAGTGTCTTCACCCTAGTGTCTTACAGTCTTGTATGATGGATGGCAGGCTGCACACTGCTCAGTTTTACAATCCATCTTTCATGTTGGAAATTGATGCCTTGTTGTGATTTCAAAGGTCAAGAGAATTTACTACACTTGTTCTACTTCAATAGTCCAGCAAGATCCATGAAATTATCATAGAAACAATGTTGTCCATTGAATGTCAAGGCTATATGTGTCCAGCTCACAGCTTGGCCTGTAAAGTACATAATCAAACTACTAGATTTGGGTGCAAGCGAAAATCCCAAATCCAGCTGAAGACCTACATAGTAGTGGAAACGTTTGGGTCAACCTGATGAAGCTGCTTTGAGGCTTTCACAATGGCCGATAACATTGGATGTACCAGGATGAATAATGGAGCCTACACACAAAGGCTTTTTATCATTTAGGGGTATCTCTCTGTATCTGCATGGTCATGGGTACCACTGCATACTTGTTATTTTGGCACAAAAAAATCTTACTTAGAAGAAATATGGTGAATAAAGTGAAGAAACCTCTATGGATTGCCCTATGCATATATAAGTCATGACCAAATAAATAAGTATTGGCAGAAGCATTGGGCAAATGTTAATGCTAGTGGCCAGAAAGTTTACAACAAAGGTGTCCCATCTAAGCCAGTGATAAGCTAAGCTGGCAGGACGTCTCATCTCAGAAGTAGTAACAAGCAGCGAACGGCAGGGGTAGATGAGTATCATTCATTTTGACTGCACCCCAGCAAAATAATAAAACTGTTACGATAGTGGAACATAGAATATGCCAATCTTAAGAAATCCCCACACTGTGTTATACCTTGTAAAGGGCCTGAGGGGACGCTGCAGGATCCAGGGACACCGATAACACCAAAGTGAGAATCCCTGTGTCATACATACCCTGCTCAGTCAGGTCCTATACTAGGCATAACCATCCATACTTTGTATGTAGAATCTTCTTTTATGTTTACATTACTATGTCAGTATCTTAGAACACAATGCGTTTCGCTACAATACATACCTGCACATTTTACTCCCTGAGCGATCAGCCCCCACATGAAGTTGGCACAGTATTCACACCAATGGGGACCCCTGAATGTGTGTACCTGGAAAATGCAAAATACAATTACTAAAAGAGAAAAAGGTATAAATGTATACATGATGTCCCTATATATACAGGCTGACTGCCAACTAAAATCTCTTTCAAGGTTTTAACATAAAGTTAAAAGTCCAGTTTAGAAAAAAGGTAAGATTGCAGGGGGTCTGACTGCTGGGACCCCCTGCGATGTACTGCTCGGTGCCCTGTCTTTCCCTATGCACAGAGCTTTGTTGACCAATGCATGAAGCGGTGGTCAACACGAGCCCTTCATGCATCTCTCTGGGAGAGCTGGAGATACACTAGTGCAGCGTAGAGATGAATGGAGGGCGCGTGCCAACCCTCGCCGTACGCCGTGCAGGAGATCGCAGGGGGTTCCAGCAGACGGACCCGCTGCGACCTGACACTTTGGATAGGGGAAAATTTTTCTAAACTGGATAACCCCTATGAATGGAATTTTTAAATGATGATTTAGGGTACAGGCTCTCCAGCAGCTTCAAAAATACAACTCCCATCATGTCAGGACAGCCAACAGTTGTCTGGGCATGCAGGAAGCTGAGAACCACTGGTTGGAGACCAATGATGGTGTCGCCTGGCTTGTGCAATTGAATAGAAACTCACGTCATCATAGCTCCTGCAGCAAGAACCGCTGCTTACATTGTCCATTTAAGAGGCCGTGATACCTATTTCCCTCCCTAGTGCATAGATCTAGGCTGCAGGTGAAGTCTGAGCAGAGTGACTCTTTTTTTATATGTATGATGGCACAATGGAAATCAAACCATTACTCCGGCTAACACCGCGCAGCAGAAAATGTGATTATATCGTATATTTTCAGCCTCATGCATCGACAATCAGCATATTTTCAATCACCTCGCTGCCAAAGGGAACGTGAGTGCATTTATATTCATTGCCTTACTAAAGCCTCTGGCTGTCAAAACTGCAAAAGTGACATTCAAGCGCTGAACTCCACTCAACAGCATAGGAGAGACTGGAGATAAATAAGAAGTGTCATTCAGGTGGATGGTGCTGACAAGGTAAAATATCAGAATGACACCACGATAAGGACACATACGCCACAGCAATAGAAAGGACACAAACCTGTATTAGAAAAAACTTTCCAACAGCTAAGAACAGACCATTAGCTTTACAGGGTACTAAGGAGGTCATAGACAGATGTCACTGTCAACCTGTACAGGGCCGGCAGTGCAATGGGGGAGGATAGATTCTTCTTTTCTTTTTTTGCAGAGTTTCCCAACCGGTGTGCCTCCAGCTGTTGCAAAACTACAACTCCCAGCATGCCCGGACAGCCGAAGGCTGTCCGGACATGCTGGGAGTTGTAGTTTTACAACAGCTGAAGGCATACCGGTTAGGAAACAGTGGCTTAAAGGGTAAGTCTCATTAAAATAAATTATAGCTATTGCACTCCTTATGGTAAATAAAAAATATTTCTAATATACTTTGTTTTAAAAAAAAAAAACTACGTTTTCTATGTTTTATTTGTGCTTAAAAAAGCTCAAGAGCACATTTCCCCTCAATCTTATACACAGACTTAGGACCGAGGTCCAAACACAGGAAGTGCAGCCTGGAGTGCTGAGTGGGGTGTGTACAGCCTCATCCAATCATAGCTCCTCTCACACTTAAATGCCATATGCTGTTGGTTGGACACCCCCCCCCCTCAGCACTCCAGGCTGCACTATCTGTGTATAAGATGGGAGAAAATGTGCTCTTGAGCTTTTTTAAGCACAAAAAAAAAAAGAAAAACAGAAAACTAAAAAATTTTAACCTAAATATATTTGAAATCTTTTTTATTAGCAATACCAAAAATTAGTTTTAATGAGAGTTACCATTTAATGTGTTACTGCATTAGCCTGACTGACGCGCCATGTGCTCCTAGTATACCGGGGAAGACTACTGTTTACTTACTGTTTTGTGAGATTAGGCAGAGTTCACCTGTAGGATAGCAGCAGGTATGCTGCGGTGTTCCCATTCACTATAGTGAATAAAGTGAACGTGTTATGGTCCAATTCGGAGAGAGGCCACCTCCGCGTGGTGGATGGGGGACATGTATTGATTCAAAAGTATGCTAAGAGCCTTCATTTTTTTTAAAGTACTGCTGCAACCTTCTATTTATATATACTGTAGTCTAATAGTTACTACAATTTTTTTTTCTTAAATCAGAGCATTTTTATTATTATTTTGAAAATGTTGTATAGTTGTACAGCATATACTGTATTTTAGACAATATTGTTACATATGATATAACAAAAGAAATAATAAAAGATGAAAAACATAGTAATTATAATAATTTGGGAAAAAAACTATAATGTATATATATATATATATATATATATATATATATATATATATATAAATAATAAAGTCATTGTGTGTTGTTATGCTTAGAGTTACTACTTTTATCTTGCAGAACTAAAAAATGTAAATTTGGGAAGTACACTGAATGTAGTCAGTCGTAGACTATGTTTGATCTGTTAATGTGGATAAGTTTGCCATGGTGTACGTTGGCATACCCGTTTTCCCTATCCTGACGGATACTAGTCACATACAGCCCAAATGTTGTGTTAAAGGGGTACTCCGGTGGAAAAACATTTTTTTTTAATCAACTGGTACCAGAAAGTTAAACAGATTTGTAAATGACTTATATTAAAAAAAACCTTTATCCTTCCAGTACTTATTAGCTGCTATATACTAGAGAAAGTTCTTTTTTTTTTTTCTGTCCACGGTGCTCTCTGCTGACACCTCTGTCCGTATCAGGAACTGTCCAGAACAGGAGCAAATCCCCATAGCAAACCTATGCTACTCTGGACAGTTCCTGATACAGACAGAGATGTCAGCAGAGAGTACTGTGGACGGAGAAAAAAAAAAAAAGAAATCCAAAAACAAAAGCACTTCCTCTGTAATATACAGCTGCTAATAAGTACTGGAAGGATAAAGATTTTTTTTAATAGAAGTAATTTACAAATCTGTTTAACTTTCTGGCACCAGTTGATTAAATAAAACATGTTCTCCACTGGAGTACCCCTTTAATAAGCCTCTTTTACATTTGCATAGGCCAAAAAGACACAGTAGTTTGCACCAGACTTAACACTTTGGTGTATCTCTTGCTCGGAAGATATCCGTAAATATTTGGTCCAAACCGAGAGGGATAAGGTTAAAGGTTTTGAAGCTATACGGACCTATGTACCTGATAAATAAAACCAACTTGTCACGCAATATGCATGCACTAAGACAGACAGGAATAGTAAATCTGCCCCCGTATACTTGCAGTCACGTTGGCACTTGCACCTCCAGCCAGAATTTTATATGTGATGGTGGAAGCCACCGCCGTGTGACAGGGAAGTAATGTCTGCGAGGCAACTGTATGATGCCAGAAACCTCTTACTACAAAAAACAGGATTTTTGCAGGAGAGGTTTCCAATGACATACAAGGACCTCTTGGACAGGACTAACCAATTCCTAGCGGCATCTTCCGATGCTGTTGCAAGTCAATGGTCCCCAAACTTTGAGTTGCAAAACTACAACTCTCAGCATGCCCGGACAGCCGTTGGCTGTCCGGGCATGCTGAGAGTTGTAGTTTTGAAACATCGGGAGGGCCACAGTTTGGAGACCACTGTAGATTACATTGTTGATTGGAAGTTCTGAAGCAACGAAGCAATGGCCAACGAAGCACAAAATAAAACCGTAGACCTACATAGGGGCATCATGGGCCCATAGACATCTATGAGTGCTGTACCTGAACATATTGAGAATACAACCTGAAAACATATATTCTTTTCCAATGTGACAGAAGATAAGAATTACATTTATGAGCACCTAGGAAATAAAACTTAAGTGTCCACTGGGCCTCTACAGATGCCGAATGGCAATGCCATACATATATTCTCCATCTGCACAGAGCCCGGTATAGGCAATGGCTTCTTTCTCTACTTTCCCTGTTGCATTAGCCATGGCAGTCCATATTGTAAGCCATTTCAATGCATTGATTTCCATATGGTGACCATCTGGACCAGCTATAAAAAAAACAATAAAAAAAACCCAGCAGAACAGTATATACTAAAAGTTAAGCGACTAAAACCAACCAGTACCCGATACAGAAGACTGACAAGGGTGCGGGCCTCTATAGAGCTTAACTGTTCATCATTGTGCATGGGGACATAAAAATGGATTATAATCGCTCATCCATTAAGTATCAGGCTCCAGCAGGAATCCAATGCTCCGTACAATGGCAGCTGTGTCCTCTAGTCTTTTATTCAGAGGTGCTGTTGTATCCCATTTACTGTACGAGGGACAGCGTAGACCCCAATCTGTCATTTGGCATGTAAACAGGGAGAGATTTGCATATCTGTTCATATGCAGTACAGTCTCAGATTATGTCAAGGCCCATTACAATGGGAGATCGGGGGGCGAAGATGCCATTTACAATACACTGAAGACAGTATGTGCCAGCGTCAATTCATTCAATAGACACTTGTAGGCTATAGCGAGGACACTTCATTAATCCCTGAGAAAAGCCAGACAAGAGCTCCAGACCATCTGGCTGATCTGCGGGGAGAAGCATATGTTTATTCCAATGACTGATCCGGGCTTATAGGACGAAAAATGACTCAAAGGAGATCATTACCTCCAATCATTGGAAGAAAAAAAAAATTAAGAAAAATGATGTCCACAGACAATTGATCAGTACAGCAAAATCTATTAATGATAAATCCCTATAACATTTTACCTATAGATCAATACAATTGTAAATCCAATAGAAAGAATCTAGAAGAACCTCATCTTCTCCTGTCCCTAGCCCGGTGTGCAAAGGATCTTGGTGACAATATGGCTGATAAAGTCCATGAGTCTTTACCATATTTAAGTTGCCACTGTGTCAAGAAAATTGGTACAGACACCTTTTTGTTTTTTAACTGATCCAAAGGGAAGAACTTATGGCCAGAAAAGTCAACTTGGCTCTTAAAGTGGCTAACGTGGAACTAACGTGACAAATTTGCCTTATTTTGTCTATTTATTGTATAATCTTTATTAATCTTAATCTAACTTTTGTGCTGCATTAACACAACTATTGAGTTATGACAATACAGTAGGTTCATCTGCATTAAATTCATGGATAAAGCAGGGTATCCTTGGGACGAATGACAAACTTGGCAGTTGCACATATGGATACACCTGAATAAAAATTTGCATGGATGTGAATATGCAATGATAGCAAACATCAAGCCAAAAAAGAGATCTCCTCGTAGTTTTGTACCATTTGTTGCTGCATCTTTGTTAGATGTACAAAATGGCTTTATTGACTATATTGTGATGAACTCAAAAGAGAAGGTTACATGTTTCTGGGATATATAGTGATCATTTATACTTTCTATACTGTTTCTGTATGGACACTGTATAGTTCAATAGTTTTCCAGGAGAAAAGTTAAGGTATGAATGGATTATATTAGCCTTCCTGTAGAAGTGGTCGCTGCAAATACAGTGAAGGAGTTTAAGCATGCATGGGATAGGTATAAGGCTATCCTTCACATAAGATAGAGATAGGCATAAGGCTATCCTTCATATAAGATAGAGATAGGCATAAGGCTATCCTTTGTATAAGATAGGGATAGGTATAAGGCTATCCTTCATATAAGATAGAGATAGGCATAAGGCTATCCTTCATATAAGATAGAGATAGTCATAAGGCTATCCTTTGTATAAGATAGGGATAGGTATAAGGCTATCCTTCACATAAGATAGAGATAGGCATAAGGCTATCCTTCATATGAGATAGAGATGGGCATAAGGCTATCCTTCATATAAGATAGAGATGGGCATAAGGCTATCCTTCATATAAGATAGAGATGGGCATAAGGCTATCCTTTGTATAAGATAGGGATAGGCATAAGGCTATCCTTCATATAAGATAGAGATAGGCATAAGGCTATCCTTCATATAAGATAGAGATGGGCATAAGGCTATCCTTCATATAAGATAGGGATAGAGATAGGCATAAGGCTATCCTTCATATAAGATAGGGATAGGCATAAGGCTATCCTTCATATAAGATAGAGATGGGCATAAGGCTATCCTTTGTATAAGACAGAGATAGAGATAGGTTATAAGGCTATCCTCTATCCTTCATTTAAGATAGAGATATGTATAAGGCTATCCTTCATATAAGATAGGGATAGGCATAAGGCTATCCTTCATATAAGATAGGGATAGGCATAATGCTATCCTTCATATAAGATAGGGATAGGTATAAGGCTATCCCTCATATAAGATAGGGATAGGTATAAGGCTATTCTTCATATAAGATAGGAATAGGCACAAGACTATCCTTCATATAAGATACGGCTAGGAACTATTCATAGTATTTAAAATATTGGGCAGACTTATTGGGCCAAATGGTTCTTATCTGCTGACACATTCTTTATTAATGACCCAACTGCTGAATGGTCAAACATGCATAAAACAACAGGTATAAATTTTTAACAATTCTGGATAAAGATATAATAGAAAAAACAAACATATCTAATAAAACAATATAACAAAAGAGCGCAAGCTCATGCTCAACGTACAGACACATACAGAGTAGAGTCTCACCTTGAAATTGTGAACTTTCTCATACTTGGGGACGTGTTCGTTCTCCTTTAGCGTTGCTCTTCTTACCAGGGACGTTAACTGTGAATAAGCAAAGAGTTTCAGAGGTTTCCACAATGTAGCCGAAGACTTTCGGGAGTTCAGCTTCATGCTCAGTGCGGCTGCCAACAGATCCTGCTGCTGGCTGTCCTGCTTTCTGGGATTCCAACCCAAATCAGCGCATTTTAGGTCAGACTGTGACTCTTTAGATGGCATATCGAAACGATACAAGAAACAAAAATATATACCGTATATATATATAGACCAAAAATTTCTAATAAAATAAATACAAAAGTGACAAAAATACCATACACCAGCGTATTGACAAAAATAATAAATAATACAAAAATACTTTTAAGTGCACATCCTGCAAGTGGGCTTTAACAGACAGTCAAGGCAGGTGGCTGCGTATATAGGGGGTTTCTTTTGTGATCCAAGGACAGAAGCTTATTAGGAAAACAAGAGTATAAGAACTGGACATTTAAGAGATGCCAACGTCGCCCTGCTTCCATTTACGAACCAGATAGAAAAATACATGTAAAAACAAAAAAAAATAAACACACAAGTCCATATGGTCTCAAAAGCCCAGTCGGTGAATTAGAAGTGCAGCTCAGGAGGATGCTCTGGAAGTCTGGAGATATCGGCTTAGTGAATAAGGGGAAGGAGGAGGGAGAATGGGCTTAGTAGTCACGCTGCTTTACACAGACCACAATAAGAGGATATTAACCAATGAGACTGAACAGCAGCCCTTATGTATTCATCTGCTCAGGATCCCACCCCCGTCTCCCCCTACGCAAGACTTACTTAACCAGAACGGAGCTGAAGGACTTGGAAAATGTAAAAATATGGATGGCAGGAAGTGTCTGCCATGAAGAGGTTAAGGCGAGAAACATACAGAACAAGTCGCTGGGAAGATAGTGAGCAATGGATGACTAATACTTTGTTGCATTGTATGTTCTGCTTGCTTTAAATCAATTCTATTCACAACCATCATGGAAATTTCCCCAAAAAAAGGATTTAATTCTGGTAATGAAAACAAAGAGGAGATAACCTATGACTTTTCCCCCCTTGCAGAGATAAGTAATAAGTTACTATTTAAAGCTCACCCTGTGGTCAAGACTGATAGAATAGAAGCAAGGACAACATTCCAAATCTGTGCATTGCGTATGTCAGTGTTTCCCAACCAGTGTGCCTCCAGCTGTTGCAGAACTACAACTCCCACCACGCTGGGAGTTGTAGTTTTGAAACAGCTGGAGGCACACTGGTTGGGAAAACTGTTGTATGTCTTTAACAGGGAGAGACCAATCTGCATAGTGGTACATAAAACAAAAATAATTTATATTATATATATAATAAAATAAGCTTTCCTTTATTCACAAATCTTGACACGATTCACATACAGAAAAAGAACTGACCCGTTTCACCTACGTTGAGGCTTAATCGTAGTCTACGATTAAGCCTCAACGTAGGTGAAACGCGTCAGACCTTTTTCTGTATGTGAATCGTGTCAAGATTTGTGAATAAAGGAAAGCTTATTTTATCCTCCACCTAACATGCCGAAACTTATTCTTTTGTTGATTGGACTTTTGGCGGAGGGCGGTCCCAGGCACAGGTGAGCTACCTGGATGTTCAGTGCGAGCGGACTCCACAGCCTTCATTGCATATATATATATATATATATATATATATATATATATATATATGTATTATTTATACATATATACACACACACACACACACACACATACACACATATATATATATATATATATATATATATATACATACATATACACACACACACACACACACACACACACATACATATATATTCCAATGAGTAAAGAAGGGGTGAACTTGCACTCACCGACCACGTAGTTCACATAGTGAACTACGTGGTCGGTGAGTGCAAGTTCACCCTTTCTTTACACATTGGATTGTATTTCTATTTTTTCGATGCTTAGCACCCCACCAGTTCTGTTATGTTCGTCAGATAATACAGATACAGAAATGATCTACGGCAACCTGGCCAGCTTTTTCTGTGAGCTATGATAAACTCCAGTATACATACACATTTATGTATATAAATATTTAAATTGTGGTTCAATTGCTACATTTGCAATATTTTTTGTTTTTATTATTAACATTTATTAATTATTATTTCATGTATTTATTTATTTAATTGAATTTATTTTTGGGGGGTCAAAAATTGTGGCAAAATTCAGCAGTTTTCTAAAAACCTCTGCAAAAACACAAAAAAATAAATAAATCTGAATCTGCATAGTGGTTTATAATAATGATATATAATACACATACAGAAAGGATCTGTAGCAAGCCAGCTTTTCTGTCAGCTATGATATGTAAACCCAGAATACACACACATGTATGTTGCAACATAAGTTGTAGTTATATTGCAACATGTTTTACTTTTATTAATAATTAAAAAAAAAATTATTTACCGTATTTATCGGGGTATACCACGCACTGGCCTATAACACGCACCCTCATTTTACCAAGGATATTTGGGTAAAAAAAGTTTTTTACCCAAATATCCATGGTAAAATGAGGGTGCGTGTGTGCGCGTGTATACCCCGATATACCCCCAGGAAAGGCAGGGGGAGAGAGGCCGTCGCTGCCCGCTTCTTTCCCCCTGCCTTTCCTGGGGTCTAGAGCGCTGCTGTCGGCCCTTTTCACCCCCTGGTTATCGGCGCCGCTGCCCGTTCTGTTCCCCTGACTATCGGTGCCGGAGCCGATAGCCAGGGGGAGAGAAGCGGCGCCGACAGCCAGGGGGAGAGAAGGGGCAGCGGCACCCATTGCCGGCGCCGCTGCCCCGTTGCCTCCCCCCAACCCTGGTAGCATAATTACCTGAGTCGGGTCCGCGCTACTGCAGGCCTCCGTCGTGCGTCCCCAGCGTCGTTGCTATGCACGGCGCGGCGCACTGACGTCATGCGCCGTGCCATTCAGCGCATAGCAACGACGCCGGGGACGCACGACGGAGGCCTGCAGCAGCGCGGACCCGACTCAGGTAATTATGCTACCAGGGTTGGGGGGAGGCAACGGGGCAGCGGCGCCAGCAATGGATGCCGCTGCCCCTTCTCTCCCCCTGGCTGCCGATAACCAGGGGGTGAGAAGGGCCGACAGCAGCGCTCTAGACCCCAGGAAAGGCAGGGGGATAGAAGCGGGCAGCGACGGCCTCTCTCCCCCTGCCTTTCCTGGGGGTGTATCGGCGTATAACACGCACACAGACTTTAGGCTAAAAATTTTAGCTTAAAAAGTGCGTGTTATACGCCGATAAATACGGTAATTTTATTTTTTTACTTCAGCAGTTTTCCGAAAAACCTCAGCAAACAACAAAAATGGCCACACTGTATAAATACATTCCAACAACACAATGCTATGTGTAATTGTATATGCACACAATTAATGCATGTTAAAGACTAATATAAAAAAAAAAATAATAATCCTTATTGGCCATATTAAAAATGTATTTTACATATTTTCTCCCTTTCTAAAAGAAAAAAAACACCCACATTAGACTGTGGCAAACAATGAGAACTCCCATTTCGTTAATAAATGAAGAATGCAGACAATATGGTTAATAAAAGTCTACAGAGCTCGAGGGGAGGTAATTCTCACTTTATAGAAGAGAAAATGGAAATGAGCTGGATTATTACTCGCAGAAATCTATAATAAGTCTTGTGGGAGCAGCTATTAGGGGAGTGAGACATGAACAAGAGTAGGCACCGTGTCCTGCAGGGATACACCACATCCAGCAATAACCACAGGTACATGGGAACACAGAATGTGATTTATATATATATATATATATATATATATATATATATATATATATATATATCTGTATTTAATTTATTTACTTTACATATAAAATTCTGTGTGTGTGTATGTTCCAGTATCACTACCAAATAGCTGGAGATATTTTGGTGAAACTTGGTACAAGTTACTTATTAGGGATCGACCGATATCGATTTTTTAGGGCCGATACCGATAATCGGTGGAGGTTAGGGCCGATAGCCGACAATTTATACCGATATTCCGGTAAAAGTTATCGGCTATTTATACCCCCCGCGAAACACAGCTGCAGATCATTGATTCAATGAACTGCAGCGGCTTTTGCGGTGCCAGAGACCGCTGTCGCCATCCTACTGAGTCCTATCACCGCCACCGCGAATGACCCCCCCCCCCCCCCCACCGCACCGCCCCGTCCCCATTGCCTCCCCCATTCCCGGTTTTATAATTACCTGTTCCCGGGGTCCGCACTACATCTGGCTCCGGTGTCTACCTCCTGAGCTGTCACTGTGCGCACTGACAGCGTAACACAGGACGCAGCAGGAGCCAAAAGTAGCGTGGACCCCGGGAATTATAAAACCGGGAATGGGGGAGGCAATGGGGACGGGGCGGTGCGGTGGGGCGGTCGCGGTGCATTAATAGACAAGGTAATTGCCGATAACACCAAAAAACGTGAATATCGGCCGATAATATCGGCCAAACCGATAATCGGTCGATCCCTATTACTTATGTTAACTAAAAATATAGGATAGTTACATTAACCTAACCCACCCCATCTGCGAGGGTCAAGGTTTTTGTCTAAAATCTTAAGCAAGTCTATAGGGCTTCCGGTATCTTACTACACAAGCTCCGCTCTGCATCTCTGGGTGAGTGTGTTGGTCCAGCTTGCAAGCCACGCCCCTACCACAAGCCACATCCCTTCAATTTTTGTCTCGTCATCCTTTGTCACTCAATACACCCTAATCACAAGTCCTTCAACCACAATCTCTTTATCACAGCTCCGCTCCATCTTACTTAAAAAGCTACATTGGTAAAAGTGTTGGTTCGGCTTGCTACAAATCAAGCCCGAAAAGCCAGACCCCCTTCTATTTTTTAGCCTACAATCTCTTCATCACAGCTCAGCCTTACCTAAGGTTGGGATATGAGGACAACAGCGTCATTGTTGCTTTTCCTCTCCCACAAGGTTTAGTTAGGAAGACCGGGCAATGTCGGGTACTCAGCAAAAGTAATATAGTACAGTAATAAAGTATTAATACAACAAAATAAAGCATGGCACATTATCGAATTACAGCAAGAAGCATTGCAGGTAAGTAGAGTATTTGGCCTCAGAGGCTGCAGACTCCATATTATGATGCTGTTCTACCATGGAAGCATTGGTTCTACAGGAAAACAGCTTTGTAGCATGGCATCCAATGAAGCGTGGCATAGTTTTCTTTTATGCCAAGGTTTCATATAACAGAGCCATGCGCTGGTACAGTATAGCCTGCAAAACAAAATCTGTACAGAATAGTAATACACCAGTATGCATAAGGCAATTGACGCGACTTCATTACTATTAATCTGTACTGCTAAAATGGACAATACTAAGGGCTTGTCCCTGCTGTCGGGTGCAGCTCCAGAGGCTCGTGACTTCACAACACGCCCCCTCAATGCAAGTCTATGGGAGGGGGCGTGACAGCTGTTCACTCCGTGCACCAGATGTCTAGGGTGCCACAGCTGAGATCGCGGGGGTCCCCAGTGCTGGGGGCCCCGCGGTCAGACATCTTATCCCTTATCCTTTGGATAGGGGATAACAGGTGGGGTGCTGTTTTTAGCAGAAATGAGCTCTGATTTTCTCTTCCTGCATATCCCCTTTATTAAAGGGGTACTCCAGTGGAAAACATTTTTTTTTAAATCAACTGGTGCCAGAAAGTTAAACAGATTTGTAAATTACTTCTATCAAAAAATCTTTACCCTTCCAGTATTTATTAGCAGCTGTATGCTACAGAGGAAATTATTTTCTTTTTGAATTTCTTTGTTGTCTTGTCCAAAGTTCTCTCTGCTGACACGTGATGCCCGTATCAGGAACTGTCCAGAGCAGGGGAAAATCCCCATAGCAAACCTATGCTGCTCTGGACAGTTCCTGACACTGACAGTGGTGTCAGCAGAGAGCACTGTTGACAAGATAAAAAAGAATTTCAAAAAGAAAAGAATTTCCTCTTTCCTTTAAGGACATAAAATGTCAGTAGCGATCAGCTCACCTGGGCATAATGCCCAGCCCATGGTTCAAATCAATGGAAGCAAAACAATGCCATGGCCAGGACTTTTTTTTTATTTAGATCCAGAGAAAAGCAAAGAAAGATGCGTTTCAAGTCACATGACCCTTAACCGTAAAGCTGCAGCATTGCTTTGCCTTAACTAAGGACATACTGGGTTTTTCTCCAAGACCTCAAATTGTCATTTAAAATCTAATAGTGAGAAATACAATAAATCTAAACTCTGGCTCATCCTAGGCTTTATAAGGCATTTTAGTAAAATAACTAACCTGCACTTCTTATTAATGATATGGTAAAACCAAATATAGTACAATTAATAAACTCCTGTGCCAACAAGGCTCTCCCAACACTTGGCAACAAGTCTAGACAGCCCCTGTACAGCCGGTCAGATTGCATGGTTACAGACAAGCAGCGGTTAATAGGATAAGATCTCTTGGCATACTCCTTACAGAAACAGGGGTTGTTTGGATTCCGTGGACATGGTTAGTCATACTTCCTAACCTGCTCTATCTCCATGCTAATAATCTTTGGGAAACGACTGAGAGAGCACAGACTGTCCAGAATAACAAGGCCCTTTCTTCCTATCAGAGTTCCTTTAAGATTCCATCGTCTTACCGTCTGTTGACCTCTTTAAAGCTTATTACAAGTCATTCTTCAGAACTGTACGTGTATGAAACAATGAGAACTTGAGTTTTGAAGTTGTAAAGAGGAAGTTTACATGTATGTGGATAAAATTTACTAGACATTTAAGGGTTTCCTAAATGGAATTTTCCACTCTCGCTCAGGATAAACCATAGGGCTTTGCTACCAAAAATGCTATTCTATACAAGTAAATGATCTCAAGAGGCAAGAAAGCAGGTAGCGGATAAGAAACTTCACCTTTATTTTCATCGCATTAAAAGCATGGACATGGAGAGACTTCAATAAGACAAACGGATAAAAACCTTGGAGTAAGCGTCAAGCATGACGCGTTTCAGGTCATGTGACCTTTCATCAGATGCATGATCTCAAGAGGCAAATCACTCCAAAATGGAAGAAAGGTAGAAAGTGTCTTGGCCGACTTGGTAAACACTTCCATTTCCCATGAATTAACAATTCTTTAAAACCTTTACTTACATCTCAGCATTGTGCCCTTCCTTTTTTTTTTTTTTATACCATTTGAAAAGCTATGAATTAATTGACAACTGGGTGTTACCAACCTCCTCAAGTCAAAGGGGTGTGTCCCTAGTCTGTCCCAGTGAGCAATGACTGGACCATGTAGCAGTGTGCAAGGTTACACCCACAAATAGTACCGCCAAAATTACTATTTATTTATAAATGTATAGAAGGAATAACAAAGAAAATGCACAGAGTTCTAAGAAATGATGCTATACAATTGTTATATTATGGGGAACAGAATTATTAACCATTAAAGTCAGAAGAGAGGACAGGTCTTCAATATAAAGCTTCCTGAGCAGGAAACTCTCCCTATGAACTACATCCAAAAAGGGAATCCAAAGGCTGAAATTATGATGTCTAAAAGGCAGATGTAATATACACTTCCCAAGAGAGAACTAAGAGGATAGAAAATTAAGCTTAAGGGTATATTCACACGTACAGTATCTTGGCATATTTAATGTGCAGGATTTAAAGTTGCAGATTTGAAGCTGTGTTCAGTCAATTAGTTTACATTAAAATGTGCAGCTCCATATCCTGCGCATCAAATATGCACAGGATACTGTATGTGTGAGTACATTCTAAGGGCAGGGTCACACTGGAGCACATCCGCATTGTATTTTATGCTGCAGATGTGCTGCTTGAACTCACAGAGCCACGACAGAGCGAGCTCCCTGCTGCTGCTACGTTGCTCTGCGTGTCTGCTTGCAGTTGCAGATTTCATGCTGGCAATCGCGCTGTGGATGCGCTCCTGTGTGACCCTACCCTAAAAAAGTATTGCCCTCTTGATATTTATGACATATCAACAGGAGAGATGAGGGTCCCACAACTATCTTTAGATCTAGGAGCCTGTGCCTGCTTGCAGCCACAGAAGGTAGTTAGGAAGCTGAAAACAGCTGAGGGGTCCCCAACACCAAATTGTTCCAACTATGTTAAAGGGGTTTTCCATTTTAAATTAATGGGATCAGATCAGGATCGGCCTCCAGACACATTTGATAGTGACTGTACCTGGTACTGCAGCTGAGCCCATACTACAATAAGTGCAGCTGTGGTTGGTAAGCAACTAAGAGGCTGCAGTGCTTGCATGGGTACCACGGTCCCTTCAATTAGTTATATCCTGACATAGAGATATATATATATATATATATATATATATATATCTAATTGCCATATATTCCAAAAATAACAATAGCTTAAAATAGAAGGATGCTTCTTTACCCATGGCTCAGTGGTAAGAACTTTTGCCTTACAGCACTAGTATCCAGGATTCAACTCCAGTTAAGGAGAAAATATATTTGCATGTTCTCCTAATGTTACTGTGAGCCCCCTCCAGGTTCTCTCATGTCTACCCAAAAGCCAAGAGTACACTGACATGTTATCTTGCTTCCCATGAAATTGTGTGTCTGAAAAAATTTGTGAGCCCCAATGGAGACAGGGCCTGTTGAGAATAATGGCAACCTCAGTACAGTGCTAAGGAATACATGGATTTTTTCTGTTACCTTTTGAAGAGTTTTTTGCCATGTTTACGGGTCAGAGCACTCGGAGGTTAGTCAACAGGACATCCATACAATGACACTTGAACCTTTTTTGTGTATTTCTAAAAGTCTTTAAATTCCACATCTCTGTCAGTTCCGGAAAAGTAAGCATTGCTTACTTTTCACGCCATTCGGAATGCCTCCAAAAGTAGACTTTCTTGCAACAAGAAGGTTAAAGA
Organism: Hyla sarda; assembly: GCF_029499605.1. Lineage (NCBI taxonomy): Eukaryota > Metazoa > Chordata > Amphibia > Anura > Hylidae > Hyla > Hyla sarda. The sequence goes on from NC_079196.1 coordinate 57,343,569, forward strand.
AGTAGTGTAGTGAAAGATAACTTATCTCAAAGCCGAAGGATAGGGGATAAGTGATAGATCGTGGTAGGTCTGACTGCTTTGACCCCTGCGATCTCCTGAACGGGCCCCGGCAGTCTGCTGGAAGGGGGCGTGCCGATCCCTGCAAGGAGCAGCAGCCGATACGCCCCCTCCATGCTTCCCATAGAGATACATGGAAGGGGCGTGTCGGCAGCGGCTTCCTGCAGGAGTCAGAACGACCAATTGCGGGGGGTCCCTACGATCTATAACTTAGTTATACAAGGTTATTTTTCACTGCACTACTCCTTTAATATATATATATATATATATATATATATATATATATATATATTCACTAGTCTCATCGGTATAAACAGTGAAAAATCTATTTAAAACATGCAACTGCATGCTAGAGTACGTGTATCAAATTGTCGCGGCTGCCGCGACAATTTGATACACATACTCTAGCATGCAGTTGCATTTTTTGAAAATCCTTTTTCTCAGTTTATACCAATGAGACCAGTGGGTTGAGGTTTTTAATGCTTATAATAAAAGTTACATTTAAATAATATTGGTTCTACAAAAAGAAGTGTTGCATTGATGTTCTAAAAGCAACATTCATTTTTATCGTGAGGTAAACAAATTTTTTTAGACAAAGTGTCCAGCTAAAACAAAAAAATACAAAAAGGAAAAGCAATTTCACTTCCCCAATCAATGTTGCAGAAAACATTCAAAAATGTGCACAGAAAATATTAGGCTGTGACCTTGGGAAAGGGAGGAAGGACTTTCCAAGCCCCTCCACTTCTGATGCGATTTTTTGCCAAAATGACTGATCATGATAAACAATAGATGACAAGTTATCTGCCCCGTATTATGCAACATTGTCTTCTCTGTGCTTCACGTCCATCCTGATGCCGTCAATCACTCACCGATTAGCAGGGTAAGGCTTTTAGTGACTAAGCCAGATTTCAGACATAATGGTTGCCATGCAGAATGCATGTATTTTCAGTTTCATTACTGATTTTCCTTTACAGCCTATAAAAAGTCCATACACTTAAAGGGGTACTCTGCCCCTAGACATCTTATCCCCTAACCGATCTCGGCTGTGGCACCCCAGACATCCAGTGCATGGAGTTAACTACGCTGCGTGGCGGATGACTGGCGATGCCAGGCGGAGGCTCGTGACATCACGGCCACGCCCCCTCAACGCATGTCAATGGGCGGGGGCGTGAGTTGCATATACTTGCATTATGGGGGCGTGACCATGATGTCAAGAGCCTAAAGCACTGCACCAGACGCTCTAAACTAATGCTGGGTGCAGCAGGGAGATCACGGGGGTCCCCAGCGGCGGAACCACGGGGATAAGATGTCTAGGGGCGGAGTACCCCTTTGAGGTCTAACACAGTAGAGGTCCATCTCCTTCAGAGACAGGTCAGGAGCTGACATAACGTTTCGGGTCCGCCCCCTGACTCCTACAGAGTAATAGTAAGGGGGGCAGACCCCAAAAATGTTACATCAGATCCTGACCTGTCTCTGAAGGAGATAGACCTTGGCTGTGTGAGACCTGGAGTCTATGGACTTTTGTATATGTTGAATCTACTTAAATCTGAAAATAATTGAAAAGAAATAAAAAGAAAAAGTATTGGAGACACCACGAAAACATTGAGTTGCTCTATGTTTGTCAGAAGTTCTGCTGCTGCTATAAGACGCATGTATCACTGGTTTGCCTGTGAGTATTCGCTAAGTGGAACAGAGTGGAGCTCCACTCCAGAGCGTTGATCCGTGTGCAGACTACTGAACTGTTTGGGAGATTCCTGTACAGCATACCATTTCTTATAGGAAGGATGATCACAGCAAATTAAGCAGCCAAAGGGTACTCGCAGACATCCTTTTGTGGCCTTTCCCTGTACCACACCATGACTAACCAGTGTATTTTCTAAGCAGACTTCCTGTCTTTTGTATATTAAAGGGGTTTTCCACGAAAATTCTTAAAAATCATAAAATGTACGCCATGGTGCTCTAAGTACCAGGGCACCCGGACGTACATTTACATCCAATGTCGTTAAGGGGAATCTGTCAGCTCTACATCATGTTTACAGTATCAAGGAAGAGTGCCAAGCCAAAGCATGCGTGCCTCCTCCCTCCCCTCCTTGACCGATTGTCCAACAGGGCTTAGTGCTGGAAGACGAACCCTGTACATCAATCAGTCAAGGCAGGGAGGTGTGGAGGAGGGAGAAGCGTGCATGCTGCAGCTCAGTACTGCCTACTTGACACTTGAGCTCTGAGCATGATATAGAGCCAACAGACTTCCTTTAACCCCTTAAGGACCACAAGTTCTTCCGTTTTTGCACATTTGTTTTTTTCTCCTCACCTTTTAAAAATCATAACCCTTTCAATTTTGAAACTAAAAATCCATATGATGGCTTATGTTTTGCACCACCAATTCTACTTTACAGTGACATCAGTCATTTTACCCAAAAATCTATGGCGAAACGGAAAAAAAAATCATTGTGCAACGAAATTGAAGAAAAAGCACCATTTTGGAACTTTTGGGGGCTTCCGTTTCTACGTAGTACATTTTTCAGTAAAAATGACACCTTTTCTTTATTCTGTAGGTCCATACGATTAAAATGATACCCTACTTATATAGGTTTGATTTTGTATTACTTTTGGAAAAAATCATAACTACATGCAGGAAAATGTATATGTTTAAAATTGTCATCTTCTGACCCCTATAACTTTTTTTTATTTTACCGCGTATGGGGCGGTATGAGGGCTCATTATTTTGCGCCATGATCTGAAGTTTTTAGCGGTACCATTTTTGTATTGATCAGATTTTCTGATCGCTTTTTATTCCTTTTTTCATGATAAAAAAGTGACCAAAATATGTTGTTATTTTGGACTTTGGATTTTTTTTGCGCGTACGCCATTGACCGCGCGGTTAAATTAATGATATATTTTTATAGTATGGACAATTATGCACGTGGCGATACCACATATGTTTATTTTTATTTACATGTCTTTCTTTTTAATGGGAAAAGGGAGGTGATTTGGACTTTTATTAGGGAAAGGGTTGAATGACATTAACTTTTCATTACACTTTTTTTTTGCAGTGTTATAGCTCCCGCGTCTAAAGGGTTAATAGCATTCGGCACCGCAATCGCTGCCGCGCGCTATTAGCCCCGAGTCCTGACTTCAGATACATGCCGGGACCAACCCGATATGACACGCGGGGACCAACCAGATTATATCGCGGGAGCCGGCCAAGGACGTAAATATACGTCCTTGGTCATTAAGGGGTTAAAATGCTTTCTTTTACCTGAAATTGTTCCAGCAATTAGAGGTCTTACTACCACTGAATTTGCTGTTCAGTGCCTGTTAGGCTCAATCATCTCTAGTAACAGAGATAGCAATTCAATGGTGTCCAGAGGACTGAGGTGCTGTAATAAAGCTTAACTTTTACTAATGATAGATAAAAATACACCAAACAGTGATTCCCATGTGATAGAAATTATATATATATAATAGACACATCTGCTGACTGTCATGTACACAAATAGTCGCAAGACACAAAGATGCTTCCATCAATACAAGATACAATATTCTCATACACTGCTCAAAAAATAAAGGAAACACTTAAACAACGCAATGTAACTCCAAGTCAATCACACTTCTGTGAAATCACACTGTCCACTCAGGAAGAAACACTGATTGACAATCAATTTCACATGCTGTTGTGCAAATGGAACAGACAACAGGTGGAAATTATAGGCAATTAGCAAGACACCCCCAATAAAGGAGTGGTTCTGAAGGTCGTGACCACAGACCACTTCTCAGCTCCTATGCTTCCTGGCTGATGTTTTGGTCACTTTTGAATGCTGGCGGTGCTTTCACTCTAGTGGTAGCATGAGACGGAGTCTACAATTCACACAAGTGGCTCAGGTAGTGCAGCTCATCCAGGATGGCACATCAATGCAAGCTGTGTCAAGAAGGTTTTCTGTGTCTGTCAGCTTAGTGTCCAGAGCATGAGGCGCTACCAGGAGGCAGGCCAGTACATCAGGAGACGTGGAGAAGGCCGTAGGAGGGCAACAACTCAGCAGCAGGACCGCTACCTCCGCCGTTGTGCAAGGAGGAGCAAGAAGAGCACTGCCGGAGCCCTGCAAAATGACCTCCAGCAGGCCACAAATGTGCATGTGTCCACTCAAATGGTCAGAAACAGACTTCATGAGGGTGGTATGAGGGCTTAACATCAACATAGTTACATAGTTAGTACGGTCGAAAAAAGACATATGTCCATCAAGTTCAACCAGGGAATTAAAGGGTAGGAGTGTGGAGCGATATTGGGGAAGGGATGGGATTTTATATTTCTTCATTAGCATTAATGTTATTTTGTTCCAGGAATGTATCTAATCCTGTTTTAAAGCTGTTAATTTTTCCTGCTGTGACCAGTTCCTGAGGTAGACTGTTCCATAAGTTCACAGTTCTCATGGTAAAGAAGGCGTGTCGCCCCTTGAGACTAAACTTTTTCTTCTCCAGACGGAGGGAGTGCCCCCTCGTCCTTTGGGGGGGGGGGGGGGGGTTTAACCTGGAACAGATGGGGGTTGTGCTTACAGCCCAATACCGTGCAGGACGTTTGGCATCTGCCAGAGTACACCAAGATTGGCAAATTCGCCACTGGGGCTCTGTGCTCTTCACAGATGAAAGCAGGTTCACGCTGAGCACATGTGACAGACATGAGAGAGTCTGGAAACTCCGTGGAGAACGTTCTGTGACCTGCAACATCCTCCAGCATGATCGGTTTGGCGGTGGGTCAGTAATGGTGTGGGGTGCCATTTCTTTGGGGGCTGCACAACCCTCCATGTGCTTGCCAGAGGTAGCCTGACTGCCATTAGATACCCGAGATGAGATTCTCAGACCCCTTGTGAGACCATATGCTGGTGCGGTTGGCCCTGGGTTCCTCCTAATGCAATACAAAGCTAGACTTCATGTGGCTGGAGTGTGTCAACAGTTCCTGCAAGAGGAAGGCATTGATGCTACGGACTGGCCCTTCCTTTCCCCAGATCTGAATCCGATTAAGCACGTCTGGGACATCATGACTCGCTCCATGCACCACAGACTGTCCAGGAGTTGGCTGATTCTTTAGTCCAGGTCTAGGAGGACATCCCTCAGGAGACCATCCACCAACTCATCAGGAGCATACCCAGGCATTGTAGGGAGGTCATACGGGCACGTGGAGGCCACATACACTACTGAGCCTCATTTTGACTTGTTTTAAGGACCTTACATCAAAGGTGGATCAGCCTGTAGTGTGGTTTCCCACTTTGATTTTGAGTGTGACTCTATATCCAGACCTCCATGGATTGATAAATTAGATTTCTATTGATCTGTTTTGTGTGATTTTTTTGTCAGCACATTCAACTATGTAAAGACGAAAGTATTAGCTCATTCATTCAGATCTAGGATGTGTTATCTTAGTGTCCCCTTTATTTTTTTGAGCAGTGTACATAAACATTGGCCCCTGTTCCAATGCGTTTCCATGCAGGCGATGAATCTAAATCACCCGCACTTCTTCAGGGGTCACTAAATGAAAAGACGTGGAGGCACTTTATTCCTCGATACCTCACCCTATAGGTATGCAGGCAGTTTCCTATTACCTCCCCTCACAAGGGTTACATCATTAGGCCCACAATCATCTGGTTTTGGGTCTCTTTGACTAAACTCTCACAATTATTTAATCTTTAGGGGGCGATACTTCCAAAAACTCAGGGGATGTGCTATGGAGAGTCCCTGTGCCCCACCGTACACAAATCTTACCATGGGCTGGTGGGAGGCAACCATTGCCTTTGTGGATGAGAGGGAGGCCCTATCTAATAGAGCGGTCCATTGGTCGCGCTATATAGATGACATTTTCATCTTGTGGGCAGGGTCTGAGTCTTATTTTGGTCTTTTTCTACAGTCACTGAATAGAAATGACATCGGTTTGGCATTCACGTTTGAGATAAGTAATTCCAGTTTGGCTTTTTTAGATGTCCTCATTACTAAGGATGGCCAGGGTGGACTTCAGACCACAGTATTTAGGAAGAGTACCTATACAAACAGCTTCTGGAGAGCTGCCACCCGGTGCCCCTTAAAAGGGGTATACCGAGGGGGCAACATCTTCGTCTCAGGAGGAACAGTTCTGAGACCCAGGAATTTATCCATCAGGCTAAGGATCTTCGCACCCGGTTTGACCAACCTGAGTACCCTGATTATGTCCTTAAAGGGGTACTCCGCCCCTAGACATCTTATCCCCTATCCAAGGATAGGGGATAAGATGTTGATTGCAGGGGTCCCGCTGCTGGAGACCCCCGCGATCCCTCCTGTAGCCCCCCCGAGTCATAAGCTCTCCGGAGCTAGGTTTGCTCCGTGGCTGATGACTCACGATACAGGGACCGGCGGTTTGTGACGTCATGGCTCCGCCCCCTAATGTAAGTCTATGGGAGGGGGCGTGACTTATTACGCCCCTCCCATAGACTTGCATTAAGGGGGCGGGGCGGGACGTCATGAGGGGACGGAGCCATGACGTCACAAACTGCTGGCCCCTGTCATCAGCCACGGAGCTAATGTAGCTGGAGAGCTGATGACTCGGGGGGGCTGCAGGAGAGATCGCAAGGGTCCCCAGCAGCAGGACCCCTGAGATCAGATCCCAGGATAGGGGATAAGATGTCTAGGGGCGGAGTACCCCTTTAGGTCAGCTTATCAACATGCTCTTCAACAGGACCGAACACAATTACTGGTACCCAAACGGAGACCAAATTATTCACAACCATATAGGATTATAGGGGCTTTTGACTGCATGACTATTAAAGGGGTTCTCCGGTGCTTAAACATCTTATCCCCTATCCAAAGGATAGGAGATAAGATGCCTGATCGCGGGAGTCCCGCCGCTGGGGACCCCCAGGATCATGCACGCGGCACCCCGTATGTAATCAGTCCTCGGAGCGTGTTCGCTCCGGGACTGATTACCGGCGACTACAGGGCAGGCGGCGTGTGACGTCACGCTCCGCCCCTCAATGCAAGCCTACGGGAGGGGGCGTGATAGCTATCACGCCCCCTCCCGTAGGCTTGCATTGCGGGGCGGAGCGTGACGTCACACATTATCCAGAAACACTGGGATATAGGGTTATAGGAACAACACCATGATAAACTGATACAGTCATCTTCAGACCAATACGCCCAGCACATGGCTTGGCTCATCATCTATCACAGGTTGTTTCAAATGTGGCCACTGTATAGCCTGCAGTAACATCATAAAAACTAAAACAATATGAACCAGATTTATCAAACTGTGTGAGAGAAAAAGTGGAGCGATTTTCCCACAACAACCAATCACAGCTCAGCTTTCCCTTTACCAGAGCTCGTTAGCTGAGCTTTGATTGGTTGCTGGGGAAAATCTCTCCACTTTTTCTCACACAGTTTGATAAATCTGGACCTATGTGATTATAATAATGGGCAAAACATTCCCATTAAACATTTAATTAACTGTAGTTCCTGAGGGATTATCTACATGGCCACCTGTACTTGTACCAAACGGTGCATTGGTAAAACTATCTGTGAGTTCAGGAAGCGTGTGCTTGAGCACATAGGGGATATATCCGCAATGGCAGGGACACCGCAGTAGCAGTACACATGAATACCCATCATCAAGGTGACACCACACAAATTAAATTTATAGGTGTTGACCAGTTGAAACCGTTGCCTAGGGGTGGTGATTTTGAAAGACGACTCCTGCAGTGGGAGTATAAGTGAATATATAGGCTCCAAACAATGGCCCCAATGGGCTTGAACGAGCAGCTATCATTTGTATCATTCCTACGAATTACAGTGACACTGGGGTTAGGGTATCTATAGGTGGCTATTAGGTGGTCAGGGGAGGCCTTAGTGGATTTTATTGTCTAGTGCCACCTTTAGCGTAGGGCCTTTTCAGGAGGTTCCAGCACTATGGTACCGCCCTTCTTAAGGCATCAATGCCATCTAGGCTTAGGGCCGCGTAATAGGTACCCCGTACAGGAACATCTTAGTTCTCCTAGGCCCCCCATTATTGGCTCCTTATGAATCCCACTTTAAATAGGGAGGTTCCTTTCCTCCCCGGTGCCACTTTTATGTATGGGTGTTCCCATAACTGTGTGGCCTCCATGTGCCCGTATGGCCTGCCTACAACGCCTGGGCATGCTCCTAATGAGGTGGCAGATGATCTCCTGAGGGATGTCCTCCCAGAACTGGACTAAAGCACCCGCCAACTCCTGGACAGTCTGTGGTGCAATTGGCGTTGTCCCAGATATGCATTGTCCCAGATATGCTCAATCGGATTCTGGTCTGGGAAACTGGCGGGCCAGTCCATAGCATCAATGTCTTCCTCTTGCAAGAACTGCTGACACACTCCAGCCACATGAGGTCTAGCATTGTCTTGCATTAAGAGGAACCCAGCATATGGTCTCACAAGGAGTCTGAGGATCTCATCTCAGTACCGAATGGCAGTCAGGCTACCAATGGCAAGCACATGGAGGGCTGTGCGGCCCACAAAGAAATACCACCCCACACCATTACTGACCCACCACCAAACCAGTCATGCTGGAGGATGTTGCAGGCAGCAGAGCGTTCTCCACAGAGTCTCCAGACTGTGTCATGTCTGTCACATGTGCTTAGTGTGAACCTGCTTTCATCTGTGAAGAGCACAGGGCACCAGTGGCGAATTTGCAAACCTTGGTGTTCTCTGGCAAATGCTGGACGTCATTTTTGCAGAGCTCTGACAGTGTTCCTCCTGCTCATACTTGCACAAAGGTGGAGGTAGCGGTCCTGCTGCTGGGTTGTTGCCCTCCTACGGCCTCCTCCACATCGCCTGATGTACTGGCCTGTCCCTTGGTAGCACCTCCATGCTCTGGACACTACGCTGACAGACGCAGCAAACCTTCTTGCCACAGCTCTCATTGATGTGCCATCCTGGATGAGCTGCATTAGCTGAGCCACTTGTGTGGGTTGTAGTCTCATGCTACCACTAGAGTAAAAGCACTGCCAGCATTCAAAAGTGAGCAAAACAGCCAGGAAGCAAAGGAACTGAGAAGTGGTCTGTGGTCACCACCTGCAGAACCACTCCTTTATTGGGGGTGATTTAGTGTGATTGACTTGGAGTTACATTGTGTTAAGTGTTCCCTTTATTTTTTGAGCAGTGTATTAGGTTCAACCATTAACTGCACCCCATGGCATAGTTCGGTAGTGTTTTCCTACACCTATCTTTTTACCCCCTTCTTTGTTCGTGTAACCTGTCCCTGATTTTTGCGGACTTTATCTTCATTGTGTTGTTAGCTCCTGCTCACTTGGATCCACTGTAGCCTATACTTTTCATTCTGTACTGGTCCTAGTAATGTCTTTGGTTCACCAGGATGAGCATAGATCTACTACTTTTTCTTATGCGAGTTGGTGTGGGAAGCATTTATGTAGGGTGCTAGTCCCCATTTGTGTGGTCTCCTCCCCGTTTATTGCAAGAATTAGCCTACTAACCAGTTTTGCCTATCTTGTAAATCATAGCCGCGGCGCTCGCTACCTCAATATCTCCAAGTTGCGCTTGGAGGCATGGTCCCGCCCCTTGTATGCGTCACAGGGGTTGGGCTCCATGGTAGATTCAGGAAACACTGGATTGCTTATAGACGCCGAAGTGCATCCGGAGCAAGCATACCCGGCCATGGACCGGGAACTCTGCCACTGCAGAGCTCTGTATCATTTGGTTATCACGCGACCATCCATACTTCTAAGTACGCTGTTCTCTCCTTCTGTTATTTCGGCATGCTTTTTACTGTATCTGTTAAGCTACCTGAGGAGCCTGTGGGTACATATACACTATACTCCATTCTAGATAGTGTCCCAGAAGCTACGTTCCCCTGCACTGGACCATGAGAATCTATTAACCTTGTGTTGTTCACACCACGGATGGGTGGGTAAGTCCGTTATTGACTAGCATATCATTATTTTTTTTTACATTGTAGGTGAATGGCAGGCTGAGCCTACAAATTAGGACTGTACCTAAGCAGGGATCATGGTGACATCATGAATGGATAAATAGATTTTCTGGCTGTATTATGCAATGTGCAAGAATTCAGCATCTTAACTACAATATTTGAGATGCCGACAGTCACTCTTTATGCTCTTGTAATACTATCTCCATTTAGTGTGGTTTGCTGAATATATGCTACAAACAGCATACACACTTTCCATTTGTGTCCCCTGAGGATGTGCGGGTGATTAAGATTCATCACCTGCATGGAAACGCGTTGGAACAGGGACCAATATTTATGTATGAGGATATTGTATCTTGTATTGATGGGAGCATCTTTGTGGGCATGCCCACGGCTGAGTAACTACTGGTTATCAATAGCATACTTATTATCAGAGGTTATAGGTAATGTAGTGACCCTGACCCCAAGCCTAGCTCTTTTGCTATTGGGTATAAATAACTTTGTTGGCCCGGTACGAATTTTAATATGTAAAAATACTTACAATAGCAAAATTAGCCATAACAAAGAAATGGAAATCAGAAGTAATACCGAACTTAACAGAAATAATAACCAATACCAACCATGTATATAAACTAGAGGAAATCATTGCAATTAACAGAGGTAATTCAAAGTTCTTTTATAAGATATGGGGAAAATGGTTGAGCTTTAATGAAATTAAACACTCCGTGAATTTCCCAGTGGCCTATGTGAAATTGTGAATAGTGAATACCGTGACACATTTTGATTTGCGTATTTTTTGATTTTGCGTATATTTTGGGGGGGTATTTAGTTAATTTCCCTTTCAAACAGTTAAAAGAACTTCCAAGACCTTTCTTTCTTCTCTTTTCTCTTTTTCTGGTTCTTTCTTTTTTCTCTTTGTAATCTATATATTTCATGCGATCAATGACGATTACGATGTAAGGTTTGTCTATACTATTTTGCAAAACTAATAAAAAAAATCTTTGAAACACCTCGCACATGCTGCCATCTATGTTCCTTGGGACAGTTAGAAGATATACAGAGATGGATGACTCCTTTAGTCACCAAAGCCATAGTTTTTTTTTTTTTTACTGATTTGTCATCCACTGCTACCTTAAATAGATGAACAACAAAAAGAACAAAAACAAATATTATATATATATATATATATATATATATATATATATATATATATATATATATATATAGTGTAAAAATAGCCAAAATGTCTTTTGGCTGCAGAACAATACTATAGAAATCAAATAACATTGAGAACATCCTGAACAACAGTAACATAAGAGTGCTCCTGGAATTTATCATTCCATCCTCCGGTTCCTGGATGATCTGCACAATGCCATAATTGACTTCAATTACCCGACATGTTAAAAAAAAAATAAAAAAATAAAGGATTTTCTCTTGAAGAAACACAGGCACAATATTTATTGCTGCTAGTCAACCGGGTTCAACAACATTTCACAATAGGTTTCCACATGGACAATTCCATCAATAAGCCGTTACGTTACTGCTGACATCTATTCTTCTGCAATGTTAAAGGTAAAGTAAAATAAGTCACTGCAGACTGGGGCAGGATGGGGGTGATAATGCCTGAGTTAACTATATCTACACCAATTAAATTCATAGATATACATGCACAGCTCAGTTTGGCATTGATCTTTCCAGGCCACATTGCTTGAGCTTTAAAGTAAAGCAGTGTGTTCTGCAGCTCTAGGGCAAACGATAAAAAAATCACATTGACATCACAAAGAGGTGGGCAACAATGGTAAATGTAGCTTTATCCATACAGAACCTATTTATGAAAAGAATTTCACAATTGGACAGCTATGGCCATAATAAAGGTAATCCTTACATAGCCCATAACAAAGATATCCATTCATTTGGATTCTCTCTGAGCAGTAGATTTTCATCTTCGGTTCAGTCTTTACAGATTCTCTGGCACCTCAGGTGCCACTCATTGAGTAGGCCGCACCTTTATTTAGGTCTGTCAACTCTTAAAGTATATCTTTTAATTAATTTTATTTGTCAGAGACCATTTAAAGGGGTATTCCCATCTCAGTTTGTTATTCCATATCCATAGGATATGATCGGTGTGGGTATGACCGATTGGACCGATCCCAAGAATGGAGACAAAACGAATACATGAACGAAAGATTCAGGGAAACACCAGATGGGCGTGATTCTAAGTTATAATAATAGGAGCGATCGGGTGATAGGATTATACAGTTAGGAGGAAGTAATACATTGAGAGGTGTGTATGCCTAATAAACACCCCCTGACTGTTTAAACATGCCAACCATCTGATTTGCATTAAGTTCATGCCCATGTGAGTAATACCTCAATTGTCTAGAAAATACTGAGCTAGATTAAGTTTAAGCAAGCATCCCCTTATTTATACACCTACAAAAAGTGTAAAAAAAAAAAAAAAGGTGGGTGGCTTAAGGACTCAGCCCATTTTGGCCTTAAGGACTCAGACAATGTAATTTTTAAGTTTTCATTTTTTCCTCCTCGCCTTCTAGAAATCATAACTCTTTTATATTTTCATCCACAGACTAGTATGAGGGCTTGTTTTTTGCGCGACCAGTTGTCCTTTGTAATTACATCACTCATTATATCATAAAATGTATGGCGCAATCAAAAAACACTATTTTTGTGGGGAAATGAAAACAAAAAATGCAATTTTGCTAATTTTGGAAGGTTTCGTTTTCACGCCGTACAATTTATGGTAAAAATGACATGTGTTCTTTATTCTGAGGGTCAATACGATTAAAATGATACTCATTATTACATACTTTTCTATTATTGTTGCGCTTAAAAAAAATCACAAACTTTTTAACCAAATTAGTACGTTTATAATCCCTTTATTTTGATGACCTAACTTTTTAATTTTTCCGTATAAGCGGCGGTATGGTGGCTAATTTTTTGCGCCATGATCTGTAATTTTTTTTGATACATTAACATTTTATTTTAATAGTTCGGACATTTACGCACGCGGCGATACCAAATATGTCTATAAAATGTATTTTTTACGCTTTTTGGGGGTAAAATAGGAAAAAATGGACGTTTTACTTTTTTATTGGGGGAGGGTATTTTTCACTTTTTTTTTACATTTTTTTTTTACACTTGAATAGTCCCCATAGGGGACTATTCATAGCAATACCATGATTGCTAATACTGATCTGTTCTATGTATAGGACATAGAACAGATCAGTGTTATCGGCGATCTTCTGCTCTGGTCTGCTCGATCTCAGACCAGAGCAGGAGATTCCGGGAGCCGGACAGAGGCAGGTGAGGGGACCTCCGTGCGTCGTTCTGAATGATCGGATCCCCGCAGCAGTGCTGCGGGCGATCCGATCATTCATTCAAATCGCGCACTGCCGCAGATGCCGGGATCTGTATTGATCCCTACACCTGAGGGGTTAATGGCGGACGCCCGCGAGATCGTGGGCGTCGGCCATTGCCGGCGGGTCCCTGGCTGCGATCAGCAGCCGGGATCAGCCGCGCATGACACGGGCATCGCTCCGATGCCCGCGGTTATGCACAGGACGTAAATGTACGTCCTGGTGCGTTAAGTACCACCGCACCAGGACGTACATTTACGTCCTGCGTCCTTAAGGGGTTAAAGGAGTAGTCCAGTAGTGAACAAGTGGTGAACAACTTATCCCCTATCCTAAGGATAGGCGATAAGTTGCAGATCGCGGGGGGTCCGACTCTGCAATCTCCGGCTCTCCTTCGGCAATCTCCGGCTCTGCCATAGCGATGTATTGAGGGGGCGTGTCAGCCGCCGCTTCGTGCGGGGGTCGACGCCCGCTATCTGGCCGGAGAGCCTGGCCCCCGTACAGAGAGATCGCAGGGGGCCCCAGCGGTCGGACCCCCTGCGATCTCAAACTTATCCCCTATCCTTAGGATAGGGGATACATTTTTCACCACTGGACTACCCCTTTAACAGATGGTGTTTATGTACAAGCCCTTTTTGGGGTAAATTAGTATATCAGGATTTTATTAGGGATGCACCGAAATTTCGGCAGCCGAAAATGCCCCTTTCGGCATTTTCAGCTGAGGGAATTTTCTGCTACTAATTTCAGGGGGCATGGCTTAAAGTGGGAACTGGCTTGGCAGAAGAAGCGCAGTTGGTGCCAAGTACCAGCAGGATCACCACATCCAAAGCAGGGCCAGTACATAAGGCTTGCTGCATTTTTCCCAGGTTGTACCATAGTTTATAAAGGGGACAGGGCCTGTTTAGTGTACAGGGTGTGATGTTTATTTTATTATCAGTATGGAGTTTTTAGTTTCAGATTACTTCAATTCACAAATTTATTTAAAATAAAACATTTTGATAATACAATTTTACAAAAACTATATAAAATAAAATGCGGGGGGGATGCATTTTTTTTGTTTAGGTTTTCAGCTAAGCACAGCCTCAATTTTCAGTTTTGCCACAAAATTTCCCTTTCAGTGGATCCCTAGTTTTTATCATAACCCAAAATACAAGTGTATGGAGCACATACTATAGAAGTATACACGTGATGCTGTGAATTCAAAGATCATTTTAAAACATTTCAAAAAATTATAAACAACCATCCATGGTCAGTGACCTCAAGTTCATCCATTCAGCATATGCGGTTCAGTATGTCTACAAAATTAATCATAGGTGGTATTTGTGTAGATTTCCAGTACCTCAAATCATGCTGTGCCTAAAAAGTGGTTCAAAAGCCTGGTACTAAAGACAATAGGGCAAGTTGAGGGGTCAGTGTTTGGTTCATGGGACAGACCAGGTTGTACAGGAGCAAGACCAAAGTCCAGTAAGATTCAATCTTTGGATAATCCCACATCTATATATATATATATATATATATATATATATATATATATAGAACTCAATGGGGGAGATTTATCAAAACATGTGTAGAGGAAAAGTTGAACAGTTGCCCATAGCAACCAATCAGATCGCTTCTTTCATTTCTCAGAGGCCTTTTCAAAAATGAAAGAAGCGATCTGATTGGTTGCTATGGGTGACACAGCAACTTTTCCTCTACACAGGCCTTGATAAATCTCCCTGAATGTGTACACGTGTGTGTGTGTGTGTATGTATGTATGTTCCAGCATCACGTCCAAATGGCTAAAGATATTAACATGAAACTTGGCACACATGTTACTTATATGTCTACAACAAACATAGGATAGGTAATTTAACCCTTACTCACCCCCATTTGCCAGGGTTGGGGTTTTTGTTTAAAGTCCCATACAAGTCTATGGGAAATATATGGTTACTGCATAACTTCCAAACGGCTGGAGATATTTCGATAATACTTGGTCACATGTCCACTTATATGTTACTTATATGTCCACTTAAAATATAGGATAGTTAATTTAACCCTTAACTACCCCCATTTGTGAGGGTCAGGGTTTTTGTTTAAAGTCCCATGCAAATCAATGGGAAATGTATGTTCCTACAACTTCCGTACGGTTGGAGATATTTCAGTAATACCTGGTACACATATTACGGGTCGGGATAGGAGGACGGGATAGGAGGTCAGGATAGGAGGTCGGGATAGGAGGTCGGGATAGGAGGTCGGGATAGGAGGTCGGGATAGGAGGTCGGGATAGGAGGTCGGGATAGGAGGTCGGGATAGGAGGTCAGGATAGGAGGTCAGGATATGACAACAATATATGAAGACGGGATATGAAGTCAAAAGCTTCCTCCTTTGTTTATTTTCCTCCCCAACAAGGATTAGGAAGGAAAAACTGGGCAATGCCGGGTACTCAGCTATTATATATATATATATATATATATATATATATATATATATATATATATAAATGTAGGTCCTCCCTTCAGTTCCACACCTCCATCAGAAAATGGATGGGGAAGGGGACATTTCGTGAAGTTGGGTCTAGAGCCTGTACCATCTAGATGTGACTGTACAGTTTTTTCCTTGTGTACTGCAAGAAAGGGAATTTTTGATTGAGGGTATATATTAGTAAAAACTCTTCCTTGTTTAGGTCCTGTTCCCATATGGAGATGTATATGGACTTAGAATCTATAGTCACACTGTCTCTCACCAACCATAGACCAAACAAATGATGTGTATTTGGGTGGGTTGGAATATAATGACTCAAAAGTGGTGAGGGTCAAGTGCAAGAGGTCATTAGGGGCAAGGGAGGAACAGAAGTGGCAAAGGTGAAATACTATATCGGTATTAACCTAAAGCTAAATTCAGTCCCGTCTCTCTGTAATGAATCTCATGGTATTCACCTTTATGCGCTTGAGATTTCACAGATAAAACATAGGGTAAGGCCAGATACAGGCCTCCACACACTTCTGCCCATTCATCCAGATATCCTCAGTATAACAAAAGATTAGTTTTTCCAGTTTAACATTTCTGCTACTTTATAAAACCTATTGACCTGGACAAGACAAATAGCCTGGAATCCAAATAGAAACCAATACATTTTTATGTGCTGTATTAAATAGTTTAAACGGAATAAAATATTCTACTGTAAACGTATCGGAGGACTGTAATAAAAAAAAACAAAGGCTTTCCCATCAGCGAGGCCATTCATCTGATGACACCCTTCCTGTTCAACAAGGGGTCACAAGTAATTTCCCAGCAAGTTTCCTGCTTTAGAATAGCAGCTATTCCTCCTCAATAATTGAATGTGTTGGGTTTGTTGTGCAGCGTTGCGAATAGAGATGAGCGAAGTTACAGTGATTCGATTCTGGACGAATCTTGCGGCTCGGCGTTTGCTGACTTTAGCCTACATAAATTAGTTCAGCTTTCACGTGCTCCGGTGGACTGGAAAAGATGGATACAGTCCTAGGAGAGAGTCTCCAGCCCACCGAGCCGCAAGGTTTGTGCAGAATCGAAGTACTGTAACTTCGCTCATCTCTAGTTGTGAAGGAAAACTCCATGGCATTTTACCATCGTATCCACCAGCAGAGAGAACAAATCTACTGTAAGATTAGTCAAATCTGAATCGTTTGTTGATTCATTTAGCCTTGAAGAAGTCGTCCCAATATCCAAGTTCTGATTCCCTTGAGAAGTTTGGTAAGGACACAGACGTAGGAGACCTCAGAATCTCATACCATATCTCTCCAGGAAATAAGTACACTTGGAAAGCAGAATGACTTTAACATTTATCATATTCAAATTCTGAAAAACCTACTGTGGATTCACTAAGATCTATCCACAAGGCATGAACCCACTTAAAGGGGTACTCTGCCCCTAGACATCTTATCCCCTATCCAAAGGATAGGGGATAAGATGTCTGATCGTGGGGGTCCGTTTAGAATGCTGGGTGCGGCGCCGGGGGCTCGTGCCGTCACAGCATGACGGCACAAGGGGCGTGGCAACGCGGGGGCGTGGCAGTGACATCACGAGCCCCCAGCATTCTAAACGAACGCCAGGTGCTGCACAGACATCACGGGGGTCCCAGCAGTGGGACTCTCCATGATCAGACATCTTATCCCGTATCCTTTGGATAAGGGATGTCTAGGGGTGGAGTACCCCTTTAAGTAATGCAATTATTTAGAATAGAAGTGCATCTAGAGAGAATTAAAAAATAATAGCTATTTATGGAAGAAAAGAATGCATATCTAGTAGGTTTCCTTGGCGTTTGGACAGGTCAAACAGCTGCCAGGGGTTTGCTAGTAAGGGGAATAAATTATTAAACACAGTAAGATATAGTTTGTTACCTGTGTTGTAAGTCTTTATGAAAACTGTACTTCCAAAACCAGGTTGGGTTCATCAGGTTTCCCGATCTTTCTTAGCTTTTTGATAGAACAGTAAATAATACAGAAAGAAAATTACAGTATCATAATGGAACCATAATATCCATTATGAATCCTGTAAAAATGGAAGCCATGATAACCTGCCCAAGCAGACAGTGATTGACTGAGCGGGCAGATTCTGCTTTGTCCCATTGTCTCGGAAGCAGCTACAAGCGGGGGACCAGGGCCCACCTGTATTGTTCATTTTTTTTTATTTTAGCAGCCCCTCAGCAACTGTTTCATTTTTAAATCAAGGAATACCCCTTTAAATGACCTATTCTCAGGGTCGGCCATCAATAACTGATCCACCAGATCCATAGCCAAATCTATGATGTGATTGGGGCCAGAAGCAGTTGTCTCACCTCACTGTAGTGGCCGTGCCTAGTTAATACCGCTCTGCTCGCTTTGAAGCTAAAAGTTTCAGAGCTGCAATAACAAAGCACAGCCAGCATGTAGAGAACAAAGTCAAATGTAGATTGGGCTACAACAACCCTAAAGAACAGCATCCCACCTATCAGATATCGATGACCTATGCCAAGGAAAGGCCATCCATCAATATTGCCAGGGAAACCAAGCAATATATAATGAAAAAGTATCCCACCGTCGACTGTATATCTGTATGAGGGGGGACAGGGGCTGTATGAGGGGGTTACATAGGCTGTATGAGGGGGGACAGGGGCAGTAAGAGAGGGGAAAATGGGCTATATGAGGGGGAACATGGGCTATATGAGGGGGAACATTGTCTATAGGAATTTCATATAGCAGTACCACTCATATAGCTGGTGCCTCTCCTATAGTCTATATTCCCCATCATATAGCCCATGTTCCCCCTCATATAGCAGGTCCTCCTCATATAGTCTCTATTCCCCATTTATAGCGGGTCCCCCTCATATAGCCATTTTCACTCCTATAGCCTATGTTCCCCCTCATATAGCACCCCCCCCCCCCAAAAAAAACATTTCCCTCATATAGCCCATTTTCCCCCTCATATAGCTAATCCACCTCATATAGCCAATGTCCCCCCTAATATAGCCGTTCCCTTCCCTATAGCCTATGTTCCCCCACTCATATAGCTGCCCCCTCATATAGACATCTATCTGTTTTATAGAAAAATGATTTAATAAAAAAAACAGTTAAACAAAAAACAAAAAAAGAGACATTCTCCTCATATAGGCATTCATATAGGCATATAAAGCAGTTCCCCCTCATTTCCTATAGGCAATTCCCCTCATACCCATTCCATTCTTTTCATATTATGAAATGAGGCTATTGGCTATATGAAATGGGTAGATTTCCCCATTAGTTTGTTATATCGCAATCGTATATCGAAATCACAATATTTACCTCCATAATCGCAATTGCACATTTTCCCCTTATCGTGCAGCCCTAGTGTGAACCCAGCCATAGTAGAGATTATGAATGACAACAACAACTGAATCCCTTTCCAACTGAATATTAGTATGTTATCCAATGCAGATGCTGCAGCAATATTGAGAATGCTAAGAGAAATAATCTAAGGCTGGGTTCCCACTACGCTTTCTCCCATACGGGAGCGCATATGGCAGGGGGGAGCTAAAACCTTGCGTATGCCTTCGTATGCGCTCCCTCCCGTATGTCATTCATTTCAATGAGCCGGCCGGAGTGAAACGTTCGGTCGGCTCATTTTTGCGCTGTATGCGCTTTTACAACCGGTCCTAAAACCGTGGGTGACCACAGTTTCAGGTCCGGGGAAAAAGCGCATACGGCGCAAAAATGAGCCGACCGAACGTTTCACTCCAGCCAGCTCATTGAAATGAATGACATACGGGAGCGCATACGGTGACATACGGGAGCGCGAGGTTTCAGCTCCCCCCTGCCGTATGCGCTCCCGTATGGGAGAAAACGTAGTGTGGACCCAGCCTAACAAAGACTGGACATTGCGATCACTGAATGATTTTTCCATAAACATCATTGTTTGGATTGCAGACACTGCTTGTTAAGGTCTAGAAAGAAAACAAGTCTGGATATGTCATGTTCAGGGGAACCAATACTCTGATCATCAGAAAAATCCAAGAATGATTGCGAGGCTGGGATCTCTGGCAGTCACAATGGACATAAAGACCAGGTCAGTCCTGCAAATCAGACAACAGCTACTCAATAACTGTGAAAGGAATAGGAAAATATTTACTGCCAAACCCTGTGCTGTATAGCAGGGAAGTAAATCTAATACTGCAATACATGTTATAAAACTGATTCATCTACTTTGAATAGACTACTGCAAAACAAAATTACACAAAACACCAATTGATCGGTAACCTGGAGTAAAGCTTCAAGCTGGGGTAAAAGTACCCCCAGGGGTACTTAGCAGTTCTCCAGAGGGTACTTGAAAAAAAATCTGTAATGGCAGCCACAGCCACTGGTTACTGGTCTGGACCACTTTGAAAGAAATGGTAGGCTGACGTCAATGCACCGAGGAGCGACGCAGGAGGACAGCAAAGGGGAAGCGCGGGCACTGGGCTGCTGTGGACAGTAACTACCATCAGCTTTGTTGCTCCACTGCCCCTGCAGACCGAGGATCTACTACTATGAGCCATAGCAATAGGTCCCCAGACCAGAGGTGCAGTGGAGCAACAAAGCGGGACAGTATGGCCGCCTACAACTATATATGGGGGCAGTTTTGGGGCCTACAGCTATATTTGTGAGCACAGAGGGGGCCTAACAACTTTATGGGGATGCAAAACGGGTACTATTACTGTGTGTGACAATAAACAGGGAGTTTGTAAATAGGTGGGCATTATACTGCAGAAAGATTCCTAAAATGTTTGTTTGGCTGGTTCTGTGGAGAAGTCTTGTATGGGAGAAATCTTAATGGTGGTCTAGGCCAGATAGTGAAGAAAAGAAAAAAGTAAACCACTCCGGTAAGAGAAGGCGTCACCTGTAAATCGGGGGACTGGGGAGATAGGGAGAGGAACAGGGGGCCTGTTATAGAGGAAAGTAAAGCATATGAATTATTTTAATAATCATTAAAAAATGTCTCTCATATGGGGGTACAATTTTTTGGGAATGGGCTGTCAAGGGGTGCTCGGTCAAAATTTGAGAACCACTGGAGTAAAGGAAGATGTGTAGGAAGTAACACAAAAAACAAGAAGTATATATGCACTCACCGCACGGTTGGTGTCTAGGGGTTCCGGAATCCAGGATTACGGGGTCATCTGTGCAGACACTTGTGTGGAGCGCTCAGAGGCGCACTACTTCCAGCCTCACATAGCAACCGTGGGATGACTGCATATATCATTCTTGTTTTTTGTGGATTATCGGTACTTTACCTTTGTATATGCACGCCGCAGGTGTCATGTATATATTGTGGGAATCACTGCTGCTCCACTGAGAAAGTATGTACCTAGGAGGAATTTGAGATAATACTACATTGTATGTGCCCTACCCTTTCCCTCTTACTATTAGCCTGTGTGTAGGAAGTAAATTTATAATATCTCATGAGAATAAAATAGTAAAATAATCCTTAAAATAATCCTTAAAGAATACCTCTCACTAGCAGCCATCAGAAGATTCTTTTTATTTATTTATTTTTTTTTGCGCCCTTGGAGAACGAGTTTACAGTATTTTTACTGTAAATCTCAGAAGGAAGACTATCTTCACACAGTTTAAGGCTTTGTCACATGCATTTTCTTGTGTCTGGTCTATTTACAAGAATTGAACTATCACCAATCTTTGATTCCAGCTCCTGCTGTCACTCACCCCTTACATTGTTTATATGCCGATTGCGTTGGATCTCAAGCTTTTTTTCCGCAGAAGTCAGAACTATAGTTGCTAAATTCTGATTCACGGTCTTGTATCCTGTTTAGACTGCCATGGCCCCTGGTTATTTATATTAGCACAGAAAGTCAAGAGCTTTACAGAAATCATTTCCAGTTATTATATATTGAACACGTCACAATTTTATCTCGCTAAATATTTTTCCAAAGGTGCTCTTGAGATGGACTGATTACCAGATGTTGGTAACAACCCAAGTAATCCATCCATACAAAGAAACTGAAACAAATAAGCTCAGAAATTAAGTTGTGTGAAATAATGTAAAAAGACAAAGGGAAAAAAGCAAGGTAGGAGCAAAAAGGCATGGAAAGCCAATACAGCAGCTGAAATATATCAGTATTAAAAATCAAAGCAGGCCCTTTTCAGTACAAATTAATATCAGCTGGTTCAGTCCCAACTGATGGCTACAAAAATGTATTTTCCCACAATGCAACGTGGGACAACATTAACCCTTTACAATCATCATCCAATTTTGGCAGACTATGAAAATCAGTAAAAATAACAGGAAATAGCAGCAGATACAAGAGGGTTCTAAAATACAATTGCATAAAAAAATTATATCAAAAATATACACACACACACACATATATATATATATATATATATATACACACACATATACACACACACACACACACACACACATGTATACATACATACACACACAAAACATTAAAAAAAAATACCATACATATAAAAACAGATTAGGAATATAGTTTTTATTTATCCCAATATCCCCATAAAACATCAAAGAAATCTAGTATATATAAAAAACATATAAAAATATAGCTATAAGCAGCGATACAGATGTCCAAGCTGTCGGGTTATAGCACAAGATTGCTTTGAGCCCTGATGGTGGAGAAGGTGATTGTACACATGTACGCTAATTTTCACATTGTTCTGATCAGTAATTTAAGAGAAAAGTATGCTTGCAAAATATTGTGCAATCCAATATGGCAGCCAAACCATGTGATCAAACGTGGTACAGAAAGTAATCATGAACATGTGTGCTAATTTTCATATTGTTGTGACCTGTTATTTCAGAGAAAACTATATATGCAGAATATTGCGCAATCCAATATGGCCGCCCTACCTCGTGATAAATTGTGAAGGAGAAAATTATCATGAACACGTGTGCTAATTTTCACATTATTTGGATCAGTAATTTCAGAGAAACCTATGTATGCAGAATATTGCACAATCCAAGATGGCGGCCAATTGACTTGCAATGAACAAATAATATTCTTGATCATACTGTTACCAGATACAACAATTTATACATCCGTGTCTTCAGTGGTTGCAGAGAAGTAAATATATGAATATTTGACAAAGACATGTCAAAAAATGTATGACTTATAATAATTAGTGAACATCGTCCTATACAAAGATGAAATACCGTACATCTAAGCATATAAAAGAGAAAATGGGCGCTAAAGGAAATATGTGACACCTGTGGAAAGGTAGCAAAGAATTAAAGTAAGGAAAGTGTATATTAATATATATATATATATATATATATATATATATATATATTGTATGTGGATATATTGGGGGAGATTTATCAAAACCTATGCAGATGAAAAGTTGTCTAGTTGCCCATAGCAACCAATGAGATCCCTTCTTATATTTTTGACAAGGCCTCTGCAAAATAAAAGAAGTGATCTGATTGGTTGCTATGGGCAACTTGACAACTTTTCCTCTGCACAGGTTTTGATAAATCTTCTCCATTATTGTAATTATAAATGGACAATTATATTACAAACGGACAATTTGTAAAGGTTACATCTTTAGAAAAGAAAATGTTTGACAGCGTAAGATAAGACCTAGGAGGGAAGATTTATTAGTAAAACAAAGACTCCTCAGTTAGTCGTAGTTATTAGTCTAAGGTTGCTAAGTTTCGCTATGATTTATGACCCATGGTATCTGTAAAGTGTTTGTAGTCTGACTATAGGGTCACATACTGTAGGTTTAAATGGCTTGTTAAATGGCTACAACCAACATGTGAAAATAATTATTTTATGATATGTTAAGAACTTTTATTAAAGATTTTTCTCTGTTACTTTTAAGTAATGTTCATGTTTGTTTTTCATGTCTCAATTACACAGGAGACAAAACTCAGATTATTAGAGGATGTTGTGATGATCATAATAAAACTATTTTGTATCTGTACTTTAACCTGTTGGGGACAAAGGACTTTCAGCTATGCTCTTGTCTCCCCGTTATTTCTGATCACCGCCACTCGCCGAGCATCCACTGGCAATGTCAATCCTGACCGGCGAATCACAGCATTTCTGGACCAATTGGGTCACTGGTGACCTGGAAAATAAGGCTGATTGGTGCTGTCTGAGACTGCATCATTCACCCCACTCCTATCCCTGCGATTAGTTGGTCGGGAGTGACCGGAAAATGGCAGATATGGGCGGGGTTCAGAGTTTAGTTTCCCTCTGCATGCCCCTCAAAGTCTAGGTAGCACGGGGAACGATAAGTGGTGGCGGCAGGGACAATAGTTTGTGGCAGCAGTGACGGTGATCGGCCGCCGGGCGGGTCCGGTAGTGGCGGCGGTGATCGGGTACGTCCGGCTGTGGCGGCAACAATCGGGTGGGTCACAGTTTGGAGATCACTATACTGGGCATGCTGGGATTTGTAGTTTTGCAAGATCTGGAGGGCCACAGTTTGAAGATCACTGTACAGTGGTCTCTGAACTGTGGCCCTCTAGATCTTGCATAACTGTGCATGCATGGACAGATAAAGGGCAAGCTGGGAGTTGTAGTTGTGTGCCTCCAGCTGTTGCATAACTACAACTCCGAGCATGCCCTTCGGCTGTCAATGCATGCTGGGAATTGTAGTTTTGCAACAGCTGGAGGCACACTGGTTGAGAAACACAGAGTTAGGGTCTGTTGCCTACCTCAGTGTTTCCCCACCAGGGTGCCTCCAGCTGTGGAGGCGGGGGTTTACAGTGAGTTTCCCAATGCAAGTTTCTGCCGCAGCTCAAACTCCCAGCGGGAAACTCGCTGTAAACCCCCACTCGTGTGAATGTACCCAAAAAACCCTACACTACATGTACACCTACACTACACTCACACAAAATAAAGAGTAATTTACTAGATATATACACACCATTACACAGTTACCCCTCCACCCAACCCCACTGTTTCCTAAACAGAGCCTCCAGCTGTTGCAAAACAACAACTCCCAGCATTGCCAGACAGGTATGCTGGGAGTTTTGCAACAGCTGGAGGCAATCTGTCTGGGAAACACATCCGTAGGGTATTTTTGGTGAAGGAGGCAAGCGCTATGCTTCTATCAGAGTCTGTCCATAGGCAAATCCCCAATTTAGGCCCTTAAATGCGCATGGAACTCTCTCCCTCTGGAGCCCTGTCTTATTTCAAGGCAACAGTTTAGTGCCACATATGGGGTATCTCCATATTCGGGAGAAATTGTCTTACAAATTTGGGGAGCTTTTTTTCTCCTTATGAAAAGGAAAAGTTGAGGGCTACGCCAGCATGTTATTGTGAAAAAAAATATATATTTTTTTATACTAACATGCTGCCCCTTACCATCATTTTTACAAGAGCTAAAAGGAGAGAAAGTCTCCCAAAATTTTTAACACAATTTCTCCCAAGTACGGAAATACCCCATATGTAGACGCAAAGTGATCTGCGGGTGCAAAACATGATTTAGGAGTGAGAGCGCACCATGTACACTTGAGGCCTAAATTGGTGATTTGCATTGGAATGTAATTGCATTACAGTGTTTCTGACATAAACGCAAAGAAAAAAACCACCAACATGAGATCCCATTTTGGAAACAACACCCCTCATGGGAAGTAATAAGGGGTGCATTAAGCATTTACACCACACAGATTTTTAGAACAGTGGTCCATGAAAATAAATAATTTAATTTTTCATTTGCACAGCCCACTGTTCTAAAAGAAAAATCGGTCAATGCTCACTGCACCCCTTGTTACATTCCGTGAGGCGTGTAGTTGAGGGGGTCCACTGTTCTGGCACCATGGAGACTTTGGAAACACACATGGCCCCCGACTTCAATTCCAGCCAAATTCTTTCTCCAAAAGCTAAATTTTATCCCTTCTCTTCTGAGCATTGTAGAGCACCATGCAGAGTCCAAATATGGGGCGATTCATACTCAGAAGAAATGGTGTTACACATTTTGCAAATCCTGCTCTGGACAATTCCTGACATGGACAGAGGTGTCAGCTGAGAGAACTGTGGTCAGACTGGAAAGAAATTCACAAAGAAAAGAACTTCCTCTGTAGGATACAGCAGCTGATAAGTACTGGAAGGATTAAGATTTTAAAATTTTAAAGTAATTTACAAATCTGTTTAACTTTTTGGCACCAGTTGATTTATATTTTTTTCCACCAGAGTACAACTTTAAAGTGGCGATACGAATTAACTTATCTAAATAATGCCACTGCTATACATAGGCTGGGTGTGGAATTTCAGTGCACACCCCCATTCAGCCAGTGACACTTCAGATACAGGCATCTTTAAAGGGGATATCCCAAGATGGAAAGTGATGACCTTATCCACAGGACTAACTAATTAGTGGGGGTCCTACCAATGGAACACCCCAACAATCACAAAAACAAGGGTCCCTTGTTCCCTGGGTAAGTAGAGAGTAAGCATGCATGATGGAATGTAGCACTATTCATTCTCTTTGAGTACAGAGTGAAATACTGTTCTCTATTGCCTGCAGTCCTATAGAAAGTCAATGGAGAAGAGGCAGAGCATGTGCACACTCGGGGGACAAGGGATCTCCATCATCATGACTGGTTGGGGTCATGAGGATGCAGTGGAAGCCCCACAATCAACCAGTCCTATGGATAGGGGACACCTTTCAGATGACAAAGTTGTCAGAATAGGGAAAGCAGAGCACATACTGTCCACCTCTATAAAAAATACCCGCAGATGGTGTTGTTTTGTAAAGAACCATTTAGGCTATGTTCACACTACAGAATGTCTCCACTGAAAATCTCTGCGTGGATATTCTGGAGACATTCTTGTGCTAGGATCGCACAGGAATGCATTGTCTAATAGACGGCTATGCATTCACTGCGGAGTCCGCAGAAAGAATGAACTGGTTAATTCATTCTGTGGACACAGAATTGGGCATTTCCGGAAACATTAGGCATGGAAATTCCGCCGCGTACACAGCGCAGCAGAATCCTTGTTGAATTCAACGGCACTCTGCCACAGCCTAATTTCCATGCAGAAATCCAAGCGGAATTCCACACTAAATAATTCTGAGGTGTGAATATAGCCTGTCATCAAAAAGTAGTGCAGATACATTCAAGCATATTCTGACTACTTTTAGGCATCTTGTAAATAAACCAACAACTGGGTGTTAACATTAGGGGGAGTATGTCTACATAGTTTACCATTGTCTAATCAGTGCTGACAGTATCAGGAGGTGTGGAGACACACCCATTTGACAAGGGGAATGGTAACACCCAGTTGTCATTTTATTCAAGTATTTATGGGAAGAACAGAGGAACTTCATAAGGGTATGTTTACTCTGCCGAATTCCCACGGAATTCTGTGAGCGCAATTCCGCGCTGTGAACATTATCATCAGTGTGAATGGACAATTCCGTCACTGAAATTGTTCCACGCAAAGAAAGAACATGTTCATTCTTTGCGTGGAATTCTGTGAGTACTGCATAGCTGTCAATGGTGACAGCGCTGTGCCCCGCGGTCCTACCGCCAAAGTATCTTCGTCGGCAGCCGCCTAACGGAATCTCCGCAGTGTGAACATACCCTAATGCAGACAGTTACGGGAAAAGATGCTGCAGAATTGTTATCTTACACGGAATACAAGAATTTACTTAAAGGGGTAGTCCCCTGCTAGACATCTTACCCTCTATCCAAAGGATAGGGGATTAGATGTCTGATCACGGGAGGTCCCCGCTATCTCCCGCAGCACCTCACTCATCCGGTGCACGCATTATAAACAAACTCTGATTTCTGCGGCAGTGGTCGTGACGCCACGGCCATGCCGCCTCGTGACGTCACACCATGCCCCTTCCATTCATGTCTATGGGAGGGGGTGTGTCTCCGACACTCCCCCTCCCATAGACATAAATGGAAGGGGCGTGGTGTGGCATCACGAGGCGGCGTGGCCGTGACATCATGATCATGGCCTCTGGCTCTGAGCGTTCTGAACACCGGAGTATCCCTTTAAAGGAAGCAGGTGAGAAAAGGTGACAGGTCCGCTTGGAAAGCAGCCATGCTTTTTATCTCATCTCATACAATCCCGTTAAAGAAGTTTTCCCAGAAATACACATTTTTTTTTTTAGATTTGGTCATTTCCATTCATGGTATTTCTGTTGTATAAATAACATAATATAAAAGGCCATCGGAAATAAAGTCTTCTTCAGGCGAGATCTCAGCTGATACTGTTGCCTAACTTGTCACATGGTTACAGAGAGTCTTACATAAGGGATTTGTGGACATTAAACAGTCTGTGTTCCACTGTTCTTATTTCCTGGAATTTGAACTGTACAGTCACGTCTTATCATTCTGTTATAAACAAGGAACAATTTTAAGGCTTCTGCCCTTGATACAGAGACAAAAAGCCAGAAATATATTTCAGCAGAAACACAAGGGAGAGCTTTTCATGTGGCTTACATAACCGGTGCTTGGAATGTAAAGTCTTAATGGGATAATGTTTGTAAATAGGACACAGACTGTTATATACAATACATTATGTGACCGCATGCGAGTGTACAGTGTAAACATAACCATAGAATGATACTGGGTTTACATTCCATTTATGATCAGCTCTCCGAAAGATGGGGCTACTCAAGAAAATAACATTTTCCCAACTCAGTTTAGTTTCTATAAACCACAATAACTTCTTTAATGTCCAAGTTGAATCAATAAACAGTAGTGGATGTCATTGTCCTATAGTGCACAACTAGGCAATAAAATATAAGGCTTTGGCTGCCAATATGGAAAAGTAACTCTGACACCCATTATCATTAATACCGATAATTTACCTAGAATCATTGCTATGTTGTATTAGATTGGTTTTTTGTTGACCAATTCAAGGATTGTCCTGTTTAAAGGTGTCATCCATGATTTGGAGGTATGGGGGGGGGGGGGGGGGAATCTTCTTTTCCTTCAAAAACTGCCCAGTCTATGGCCTGTCTCTAGTAAT
Source organism: Hyla sarda (assembly GCF_029499605.1). Taxonomy (NCBI): domain Eukaryota; kingdom Metazoa; phylum Chordata; class Amphibia; order Anura; family Hylidae; genus Hyla; species Hyla sarda. Next base: position 57,372,350 of record NC_079196.1, read on the forward strand.
TCAATGTAACTTTATTAATATGAACATAGCTAAGCTGTAATGCCACTTACAGGACAAGTGGTGCTGTTTTTTTTCCGTATTCTGGGCACATCGTTAAAGGGGTTCAATAGTGGCCCATCAATAGTGGATCATCGGGGTGCCAACACCTGACAGATGCAGTTGGCTCTGTACTCTGTGTGGTGATGGCACTGCAGCCTTAGTTCCTATTCACTTTAATAGTAGCTGAGGCCGCAGTACTCCAGCGCCTGCCTACGGCTTCCAGGCGGTTCTCCGTGTAGTGCAGCAGTTAGGCTCCCTAATTTAATTGAAATTACTCTGAAACACTGCAGCATTTAAAGGAAATCCAGTCCTTTGGATATGGGATAAGATTAGAGATGAGGGAACAGTAAATTCGATCCGTCACGAACTTCTCGGCTCGGCAGTTGATGACTTATCCTGCATAAATTAGTTCAGCTTTCAGGTGCTCCCGTGGGCTGGAAAAGGTGGATACAGTCCTAGGAGACTCTTTCCTAGGACTGTATCCACCTTTTCCAGCCCACTGGAGCACCTGAAAGCTGAACTAATTTATGCAGGATAAGTCATCAACTGCCGAGCCGAGAAGTTCGTGACGAATCGAATTTACTGTAAGTTCGCTTATCTCTAGATAAGATATCTAGAAGCGGAGTACCCCTTTAATGGAGTAGTTTAGAGGGTTTTTTTTGTGATCTTATTATGCCTGGGCTGCAAAAAGTAAAAAAAAACAAAGCTTTAACTCACCTTCTGTTGCACTGATCTAGCTCTTCGGTTGTCCGATCCTGGTATTCTTCCTGCTTCCGTGTGTACACATCATCACACTGCGATAAGCGTATCACCGGCCGCAACAGAGTCTTGCCTTGGCAGGTGATAGGCTGAGCACAGTGTCATGTAAGGAGCCTGGGCCCCGCCTTCTCCCTGCTGCCTGGGCCTGTTACATGACACTGCACTCAGCGTATCACCATCCAAGACAGGACATCACTGCGACCGGCGTTACGCTGATCATAGTATGACGGTCCATGTACACGGAAGTAGGAAGAAAACCGGCACCAGAGGACTGAAGAGCTATAGTGGCACAATAGGGGAATGGAGGAAGGCGAGTTAAAGTTGTTTTTTTTTAACTTTTTGCAGCCCGGGAACAATAATTTTTTTTTTTTTAAACCTACAGAACTCCTTTAAAAACCATCTAGGTGGTGGCCCCCGTCTGCTTCTCCCCTCCCCACCATGCAAGACCTATCAATGAAGCTCAGCACTGCCCGAAGCCACAAGAGACCATCCCAGAAGCACTGTTCCCGGGTAGTTTTGAAAGAGCCTGAAACCAAAGTTTCAAATCCCCTCTATGTCATATTCCTTATTTAAAATTGTAAAAGGATACTATGAAGGGGGATCCTGGCTGATCCCTCCCCCCCTCCTATTTAGATATTTTACTGCCCATATAATTGGTCCATCTGAATAGACCATGGTTACATAATTTGATGCCTTATGTTCCCTTAAGTAGGCAACTGTAAAATACAGAACACGTACCTTTGGAGCTAAACAACCCAATTACATCAAGACGTTTTGATCAATATCAAAAAAAGAAAAATAGAAAGTTCACAATTTAACATTTTCCGAGCTGCCAGGTTCTGACAGTCGAGAGCTAGTCAGGTGAAAAGACTTCACATTTTCGATCCTTAATGAATAGAATAATTTATAGAGTGGTAAACTTTTCAGTCACAGCTAAAAATATCCAGACAGGAGAGGCTGCAAAAACCACAGATGTCAACTTTTCCCAAAATTGTTTTGTGAATGTTGTGTATCTTTGATGTGCTTACTTGGCTAGAGCAAAGCTTCAGAATGCAAATGGGTTAAACTTCGGAATCGGGGTTCAAGACCAGTACTTACCCCCCTGGAAACATGAACATTGGGTTCTCTGAGGTTCATGCTTCAAAAGGTATGTCTGAATAGTAATTATAAAGAACTTTGTCATCCTGTGATTAGTTTATAGGGGTACAAATTTGTGACCATTGCGCTTTAAGCTTTAAAGGGGTATTCCAAAAAAAAACTTTTTTTTATTTATATCAACTGGCTCCAGAAAGTTAAACAGATTTGTAAATTACTTCTATTAAAAAATCTTAATCCTTTCAGTACTTCCCCCCCATAGCAAACCTCTTCTAAACTGGGCGTTTCCCGAGACAGGTGTCATCAGAGAGCACTTAGACAGAAAAGAACAACTTAACTTCAGAAGCTCATAAGTACTGAAAGGATTAAGATTTTTTTGTTTGTTTGTTTAACTTTCTGAAGCCAGTTGATTTATTTTATTTATATATATATATATATATATATATATATAAATAAATAAAAGTTTTCTCCTAGAATACCCCTTTAATATACTGGTAAATATACTGGTAAATCCCCCAAAAGGTATTCAAATAAACTAATTTATACTTAGCACTTAGGGTGGGTCCACACTACGTTTTGTCCCATACGGGAGCGCATACGGCAGGGGGGAGCTAAAAGCTCGCGCTCCCGTATGTTACCGTATGCGCTCCCGTATGCCATTCACTTCAATGAGCCGACCGGAGTGAAACGTTCGGTCCGGTCGGCTCATTTTTGCGCCGTATGCGCTTTTACAACCGGACCTAAAACCGTGGTTGACCACAGTTTTAGGTCCGGTTGTAAAAGCGCATACGGCGCAAAAATGAGCCGACTGGACCGAACGTTTCACTCCGGTCGGCTCATTGAAATGAATGACATACGGGAGCGCATACGGTTACATACGGGAGCGCGAGATTTTAGCTCCCCCCTGCCGTATGCGCTCCCGTATGGGACAAAACGTAGTGTGGACCCAGCCTTAGTCAGATAAAGTACATTTCCAGGGTCAAGACGCCCGAAGGCAAGCCTGGAAATGTACTTTATCTGACTAAGTGCTAAGTATAAGTGCTAAGTATAAGTTAGTTTGTTATTTGAATGCATTTGGGGGATTTACCAGTATATTTACCACTATATAAAAGCTTAAAGCGCAACAGTCACACATCTGTGCCCATATAAACTAATCACAGGTTGACAAAGTTCTTTATAATTACTATTCAGATATACCTTTTTCTGCTTTCTAGCAGCCCTGGTCAGCAAGAAATATGTTTTCTATTACAGTCAGCAACAGTCAGATGGAGGGGCCTATCCAATGTATGTCTGCGCTGTGACCCCTGTGTGATTTACACACAGGTCCCAGCATATAGGCCCCTTATTATCTTTACATGCAGGTGGCAAATTTTTCTAACTTTAGAAGAAAAACCAGTGCCTGTTCTATCTTCTTACAGTGCTGGTGGCAAGTTTTCAAAGCAAGCGGTCACTACCTCTGCAAGCACTCCCTCCCAATGGCCCCAGTGCACAGCGTAATGCTAGAGGCAGAGAGGGAGCTCACTCTTTGCCACTTGTTACTGCTGCACACTGGAGCCATTGGGAGAGAGCGCTCGCCGAGGGAGTGAGCGCTCGCTCTCGAAAACTCACCCCCTACAGCAGATTGCTGCTCATGGTCTCGCTGCTTCTAGAGATGGAATTCCCGTAATAGCTAGTAGACAGCAAATTTCTGGGAAGTAAGACGCCTAGTGGACAAGACTTTAGTACTTTTTGTCTTAATAGATAGGACTTAGAGTATTAAATGGAGGGACATTTTTTGAACACAGGAAGTGGGGGTGGGATAGGAGAGAAAGGCTGGGTTGTGTAACTGTAGTCCCGTCTGAAAAGTGTACCATGTTTGTTTTTTCTGTATATAGTTCTATGGAATAACGCAGCAGCCTGTGAGCCACCTGAGCAGAGGCCCAAATGACATTCTATAGGCTTCCATTAGGTTGTACCGCCTGAAGATTTTCCAATGCAAACTGACACAATAACGATAACCTGGCATGAAAAAACCTTTATATGGAAATTCTGTGCTTGAGTTAAGACTTTCAAATTTATCAGTAAAGATTAAATTCCCTTTTATTCATAAAAAATATAAAGTCTTTTCAATGTAAAAAAAAAATTTCTCCTTTCAACTATTGCCCACTGTACGAAGCACTGCTACATGTAAACACTGCGGTGGTGCCCAAGCCTACCCCCTACATACTGACAGTCTGAGATATCCCCGTATGCAATCTACGGGTATCAAGTATGTATAGACCAGAGTCCTGATGCAATGTTTACAAGGATCTATTTTCTCTTTGGTTTTATTACCACATTTTTCGCCCTATAGGACGCACCGGCATATAAGACGCACCCAATTTTAAAGGTGCAAAACCTAGAAAAAAAAAAAAGATTCTGAACCCAACAGTGATCTTCAACCTGCAGACCTCCAGATGTTGCAAAACTACAACTCCCAGCTGTTGGCTGTCCAGGCATGCTGGGAGTTGTAGTTTTGCAACATCTGGAGGTTCGCAGGTTGAAGACCACTGGGTAGGAGGTAATACTCGCGTGTCCCCGCCGCTCCGGACCCGGTCCCCGCCGACCCTGGATGTCGCTCCATTGCTGTCGCCGCGTCCCCGGGGTGTCCCCGTCGCTCCGGACATCTTCTTCCCCAGGATCCACGCTCTCAGTCGCCGTCATCACGTCGCTATGCACGCCCCTCCTATTGGATGATGGGACGGCGTGCGCGACGACGTGATGATGTCGAAGGAGAGCGCCGGCCATGCAGGGGATCCCGGCATGGAGCAGACACCGAGGAGGCAGGTAAGGTCCCTCCTGATGTCCTGTAAGCTGTTCGGGACGCCGCGGTCCCGAAAAGCCCGACTGAGCAGCCGGGTTAGTGTCACTTTCGCTTCAGACGCGGCGGTCAGCTTTGATCGCCGCGTCTGAAGGGTTAATACAGGGCATCACCGCGATCGGTGATGTCTTGTATTAGCCGCGGGTCCCGGCCACGGCGATAGGTGTGTATTCGCCGTATAAGACGCACCAACTTTTCCCCCCCGGAAGAAAAAGTGCGTAATGTGTAAATGGGAGGACATTTTAACAGTTTGGAATTTATTCTGTGGAAAATAACATGGTCAGGAAGCAGCCAGGTTGATAATGTCCTGAAAACTAAACAAAAAAATAAACCCAAAAAATATTTAACAACTAAATGCATGCAAACAGGATTTCACATAGTACAGTACCCATCCTTATACTCAAAAGAAAAAAAAAACAAGTGGAAATAAAACTTACTCTTTTCTCTACTACAGCATCTTCCTCTGACATCTCCCGCTCGTCCTGCTCTTCTTTCACTGCTGGCATCTGTTTCTTATGTGCCGGCTCTCTGTTAAGAGTTGTGTAGCCTATATGTTCGTAAATCGGGTTTATCGTCATCTTGGCGATGTATTCGGCCGCCTTTGTCTCAATGTAGAGAGTGATCAAGCCATCGGTCACCAGGTCATGGATGGATTCAAACCTCTTCTCTCCGACAAAGTGTTTCCCGTCATGGTACAGCCTGAAGTTTCTAGTTTGGTTTCCAAATCTGCCTCAATAAAGAAAGAAATGCACAATTTTATTTAAAAAAATTATTATATATTTTTGATATCATTTCTAAAATAGCCAGAAGCTCTTTTTCCTTTGGAGAATGAAACCCTGTAATATGGGATTTGGAGCAGCCTGGTAACTAGAGAATTGGAGGTCTGTGAAGTAATTCGTACGAGTCCGTTCATTACATTTGGGGGGAAAAAACATCAGTCCATTAGAATTTTTTATTTTTTTTTACCAGCCGAACTGTGGCTTCTTTGAACAGTCTGGGCTGAAGATGTTGCATGTTCTTACAAGAAACTCTACTATTGCTCTTCATCAATACAGTGAACTGTTGCAGACCAAGAGCTCAGCGCTCTGGTCATTTACTAGGAAAAGCCTATTCAGGATTCGGCTTGGCTCCCGTGCCAACAATTACACTGAAAAGCATCTGCTGCCAGAATCTCAGCAAAATGGGACAGAACGGCATAAGGGTAAGTATTCTTTATTTTTGGAGAGAGGCCAAGCACTAACACTTTGGTGTTTGACAAAAGAAGCTCTGTGGCAAGCCTGCTAAAAATCATGCTGTTTTTAGGAAACCTTTCATGTCCCGGCTGAAAGACATAAGTGGCATGACACGGTGGGCTCAGCGTCTTATAATTCATTTTTCTAAAGGGCTACAAGTCTTCACTCAGAATAAACAGCTCAAAGAGCTATTAAATAACAAATACCAATGAATGCTGTTTATAATAATTTTGGGACATGCCCCCTACCATTTGTCAATACCCTTATAGGCAATATGTTAGGTAATGCTAGACAAGTAATACACACTTTTTAAGCTATTCGATTATTTCAAAAATCTGGAAAAAAAAAAAAAAAAAAAAAAGGTCAGAAGTCCATCAAATTCCTTTCTGACATCTCTGTATATAACTGGCAGAAATGAGAGACCCCATCAAAACAGGGAGGCTACTGAATGTGAATTGTGTATTGAAAGGGGTACTCCAGTGAAAACATCTTATCCCCTATCCGAATAATGGAGGATAAGATGTCTGATTGCAGGGGTCCCGACGCTAGGGACTCCAGTGATCTCCGATGCAGCACCCCAGTCATCCGTGCACGGAGCGACTCCAGACACCACGCCCCCTCCATTCATGTCTATGGGAGGGTGTGTGCCGTGACGTCACGAACACTGAAGCTCCAAGCTTCCATGTTCCGAACACCACGATTAGACACATCACCTATCCTTTGGATAGGGGATAAGATGTTTTGCGCCAGAGTACCCCTTTATGTATGTAGAAAAAAATGCAGGAATACCTATATGCTAGTATTAATCTGTACCTAATTCTTGATAAGGAATTGAATGTGGCTTAACCCCTTAATGACCACGGACGTAAATATATGTCCTGGTTTGGAGGGACTTGCCGCACCAGGACGTACATTTACGTCCTGTGTATGACCGCGAGCATCGGAACGGTGCTCGCGTCATACACGGCAGGTTCTGGCTGCCAGTAGCAGCCGGGAACCCGCCCGTAATGGCCGACATCTGCGATCGCGCGGATGTCCGCCATTAACCCCTCAGATGCCTTGATCAATACAGATGACGGCATCTGCGGCAGTGCGGCACTTTGAATGGATGATCGGATTACCCGCAGCGCTGCCGCGGCGATCCGATCATCCAGCATGGCGGGCGGAGGTCCCCTCACCTGGCTCCGGCCGTCTCCCGGGGTCTTCTGCTCTGGTCTGAGATCGAGCAGAAGATCACCGATAATACTGACCAGTGCTGTGTCCTATGCATAGCACTGCACAGTATTAGCAATCAACTAATTGCTATAGATAGTCCCCTATGGGGATATAAAAAGTGTAAATTAAAAGTTGAAAAATTTAAAAAGAAAAAGAAAAAAAAAAGTGAAAAATCCCCTCCCCCAATAAAAATGGAAATTGTCAGTTTTTCCCCATTTTACCCCCAAAAAGCGTAATATATATATACATATTTGGTATCGCCGCGTGCGTAAATGTCCGTACTATCAAAATATAATGTTAATTATCCCGTACGGTGAATGGCGTAAACGTAAAAAAATTTAAAAAGTCCAAAAATGCAGCTTTTTTGTCACATTTTATTTTAAGAAAAATTAATAAAAAACTATCTAAAAGTTTTATATATGCAAACGTGGTATCTATAAAAAGTACAGATGACGGTGCAAAAAATTTGCCCTCATACCGCCCTATATACGGAAAAATGAAAAAGGTTATAGGTGGTCAAAATAGGACGACTTTAGATTACTGATTTTGTAGAAAAAAAGTTTTAGATTTTTTTTAAGCGGTACAAAAATATAATAGTATGCACAAAGTACTGATTCCGCTCACCACCTGTTAGGGAACATGCATCAGCTGAGCACGGACGTGCCGGTCCCGCCCTCGGCCAAGTACAAATTGTGAACAAAGAAGTCGTCCAGCTCCCGGGATGCAATAAAAGAAGTATTCTTTATTAATCCAGCAGATAGGATAGACACATAGAAGCAGAAGCGTCTGATGCGTTTCGCACAGAGCGTGCTTATTCGTAGACTCTACGAATAAGCACGCTCTGTGCGAAACGCGTCAGACGCTTCTGCTTCTATGTGTCTATCCTATCTGCTGGATTAATAAAGAATACTTCTTTTATTGCATCCCGGGAGCTGGACGACTTCTTTGTTCACAAAAATATAATAGTATCTAGCCATGGGTATCATTTTAATTGTATTGACCCACAGAATAAAGAACACGTCATTTTTACCGTAAAGTGTATAGTGTGAAAACAAAACCCTCCAAAATGCGCAAATTTGTGGTTTTCATTTAAATTTCCTCCCTAAAAAATTTTTTGGGGGGGGTTCGCCGTACACCTTATGGTAAAATGAGAGGTTTCCTTACAAAGTACAATTGGTCACACAAAAAACAAGCCCTTATATGGGTCTGTAGATGGAAATATAAAGGAGTTATGGATTTTAGAAGGCGAGGAGGAAAAAAAGAAAACGCTAAAATAAAATTGGCCTGGTCCTTAAGGTTAAAATGGGCTTGGTCCTTAAGGGGTTAACGGGGTTCTTGGGGGAATTTTTTTTCCAGATCAGCTGGTGCCACAAAGTTATATAGATCTGTAAATTACTTTTACTTATCAGCTGCTGTATGTTCCAGAGGAAGTTGAGTAGTTATTTTCTGTCTGACCACAGTGCTCTCTGCTGACACCTCTGTCCATGTCAGGAACTGTACAGAGGTTTGCTATGGGGATTTGCGCCTACTCTGGACAGTTCCTGACTTGGACAGAGGTGTCAGCAGAGAGCACTGTGGTCAGACTGGAAATAACTACACAACTTCCTTTGGAGCATACAGCAGTTTATAAGTACTGGAAGGATTAATATTTTTAAATAGAAGTTATTTACAAATCTGCTTAACTTTTTTGGGACCAGTTAACTTAGAAAAATGTTATTTTCTCTGTATATTTCTGCATAAGTATGAGGGCTTATTTTTTGCGCCATGATCTGTACTTTTTATTGATACCCCATTTGTGTATATAAAACTTTTATACATTTTTTTTTATAATTTTTTTTTTTATGAAATGTGAAATAAAAGCAGCAATTTTTGTCACGGGATCAATAAGATTATATTGTAATAGTTTGGACATTTACGCAATTTTTTGGCGATACCAAATATGTGTATTTTTTTTAATATACTTTATGGGGGTAAAATGGGGGATTTTTCAAATTTTTTTCCTTTTATTTTTACACTTTAATAGTGCCCATAGGGGACTATTTATAGCAATCCTTTGATTGCTAATACTGTTCAGTGCTATGCATAGGGCATAGCACTGATCAATATTATCGGTCATCTTCTGCTCTGGTCTGCTCGATCTCAGATGAGAGCAGAAGACCAGGGAAGGCGGCGGAGGCAGGTGATGGGACCTCCGTGCGCCGTCCTGGATGATCAGATCGCCGCACTGCCACAATCTGCATTGATCACGGCATCTGAGGGTTAATGGCAGACATTCGCGTGATAGCGGATGTTGGACATTACCGGCGGGTCCCTGGCTGCGATCAGAAATGATAACTACACTCTTAAAATTAACCTGGTACAAGAGAGCTTATTTTGCTTCCTATGGCTGTAAAAAAATATCCTATCAGTATTCCTGAAGTGCTGGATACCAATCCAAATCACATGTATATAGTAAACATTATTTATTGAGCAGCATAGACAATCAGACCCCTCTCTATACTCAAATCTATATAAACTCATTGGTGAGTAATAACCTATCCATTCCTTTAAATGGTTACAACCTATAATTCATATTCACAGATATAAGATTAATTTTGTTTTTAATTTGCAAATGTAGCTCAAAAGCCCAGGGGGTGTTTCCCAGAATGGCAACAGCCCATGTAAATCCAGCCCACCTTCTCTTTATCTAAAAGGGTAGGTGGTTCTAAATGGGCTGTGGGGTGGTCATAAAGAGGAGATGGGTGGGACTTACCTGGAACATTGGCTTGCTGGGGAACGCCCCCTAGACTTATGAGCTGCATTTGCATAATACCAAATAGACTTATCTTGGCACTGGAAAAGACTATGGAGAAAAAAAAATGAATGCCAGGAACCCTGATGACTAGGGATGTCCCGATACCATTTTTTTTTAAGACTGATTACGGTACGAGTACCGATACTTTAATTTTAGTACTCGCCAATACCAAGTACGAGTACTTTTATTTTAAAGGGAATCTTACACCAAGGTTGTCCCGGTCTCTGGCGCTGCTTACCGTATGATATGTGGGTTCCTTGTTGTGCGCAATGGAGGCGGCTGCTATAATATGAGCCTAGATTTCTCTCTTGTCCATTGGGCAGAACAAAAGGTTTGGGGGAGGGGAAAAATGTGCCATATTTGATGTGATTCATAGACAATTGCCGGTTATTGTTCTCCTGGTGGAAACCCATAATGGAATAAAGATATATATATATATTATATAAAAAAAGATGGACATCTTTGGAGTATCATTCTAAGTACTCCAATTACTCAGTAGGTGTGTCGGCTTATGTTCATCAAAAAATTCCTTTTGTCATTACTGATAATGTAGAAAAATATGGGAGGTTTTTCTTTATGGTAAATGGTCTTACAGGTTGGTAATACTAGCGTTTGTATATATCGCACCTCCGTTTAAACCTGATGTTTTGATAGAGTTAATATGGTTTTGTGGGGGTAAAACATATGAAGGGTTATGGCAGATATGAACAGTACTATGAATCCCGTTATGGATAGAAAGATGGTAAATACAAAAGTAGTTGGTAAGGTTTCCCCCCTTTCTAGGTTTTGTAAGGAAGCAGGCTGGCAGGAGGCATGGCGTGTTTTTAACCCAGATCTAATACAATACTCCTGTTTTAACACGTCATATGATACGGCTTCTCGGATTGATTTATGTTTATGTGAAAGAAGCTCGCTAACATTTATCAAAAAGGTAGTGTACCAAGTAAAATCGATATCAGATCACTCTCCCCTGCTGGTGGAACTATTCAGTTCTGATAACAGGGGAAAGCAACCAAATTTAAAACTAACCCCCCACTGACTAAATTTAGTTGGGGAAAAGGAATGGTTCATCAAGGAGTTGGAATCTTTCTGGGAAATCAATTTGAATTCAACGAATTACTCAAACATATGGGACATGATGAAAGTAGTTATAAGGGGCCTCTATAAACAGAAAATGTCGAGGAAAAAAAAAAAGAATTTCATGTAAGGGAAACTGAATTAAGAAATAAGGCCTTGGAGATGAAATGTAATAAAAGAAGAACACTATAAGAACTTAACGGAAGCCCAAGATAACTATGCTGCTTATTTACTGGAAAATGCAAATCACAAAATGCAATTCTTATGGCAGAGAAATTATTTTGAGAAAGGGAAACCTAATAAATTATTAGCCCAGACCCTCAAAAATAGAATAGAGAATAATGATATTATTATGATAAGGAACTCAAAAGGGGAGATTATTAGTGATAGCGAAAATATAGAAGCTGAATTGGTTTTATTTTACTCAGATCTATATAAATCGGATAGGAGATCCAATGTTGAAGAAATAAGTACATTTTTGGAAAATATTAAATTACCAAAATTTTCAGAAGTACCGTATATACTCGAGTATAAGCCGACCCGAGTATAAGCCGAGACCCCTAATTTCAACCCAAAATCCCAGGAAAAGTTATTGACTCGAGTATAAGCCTAGGGTGGGAAATACATCATCCCCCCCTGTCATCATCCAGACCCGTCATTAACATCCTCATCATCATCATCCCCTTGTCATCATCCCACACATCCCCCCCCTTCATCATCCCCTTGTCATCATCCCCACCCCCCTTCATCATCCCCTTGTCATCATCCCCACCCCCCTTCATCATCCCCACCCCCCTTCATCATCCCACACCCCCCCTTCATCATCCTCTTGTCATCATCCCACACCCCCCCCTTCATCATCCTCTTCTCATCATCCGCCCTCAGTGGTCTTCAACCTGCAGACCTCCAGAGGTTTCAAAACTACAACTCCCAGCAAGCCCAGGCAGCCATCGGCTGTCCGGGCTTGCTGGGAGTTGTAGTTTTGAAACCTCCGGAGGTCTGCAGGTTGAAGACCACTGCGGCCTTCAACATCATCCAGCCCCCTCTCACCCCCTTTAGTTCTGTACAGTACTCACCTCCGCTCGGCGCTGGTCCGGTGCTGCAGGGCTGTCCGGAGAGGAGGTGGTCCGGTGGGATAGTGGTTACGGGCTGCTATCTTCACCGGGGGCGCCTCTTCTCCGCGCTTCCGGCCCGGAATAGAGGCGTTGCCTTGACAATGATGCAGAAGTACGTTGGCAAGGCAACGTGACTATTCTGGCTCCGGGCCCGAAGCGCTTAGAAGAGGCCTCCCCGGTGAAGATAGCAGCCCGGAACCACTATCCCACCGGACGACCTCCTTTCCGGACAGTCCTGCAGCACCGGACCAGCGCCGAGCGGAGGTGAGTACTGTACAGAACTAAAAGGGGGGTGAGAGGGGGCTGGATGATGGTCTTCAACCTGCGGACCTCCGGAGGTTTCAAAACTACAACTCCCAGCAAGCCCGGACAGCCGATGGCTGCCCGGGCTTGCTGGGAGTTGTAGTTTTGAAACCTATAACTATGAATAAGGTATTGTTAAATATGCAGCACAAAATTATCCAGTTTAAGATATTGAATAGGGTGTGTTATACGCCGATTCAAATGGAAAAATTTGATATATGTGTATCGTCTAAATGTAATAAATGTGGAAGGGAGGATGCAGATTTCAGACAAAATATGTGGGACTGTCAGGTTATATCTAATTATTGGGAGCAGGTGCTGGTAACTGTTGAGGGTAAAATTGATGGAAAGGTTCCCCGATATTTTGAATTTATCCCCTTAAGGACGCAGCCCTTTTTCACCTTAAGGACTGAGCCCTTTTTCGCAATTCTGACCACCGTCATTTTACAAATTAATAACGCGAAAACGCTTTTACCGAATATTCTGATTCTGAGATTGTTTTTTCGTGACATATTCTACTTTATTTTGGTGGTAAATTTTCGGCGTTAATTGCATCCTTTTTTGGTGAAAAATCCCAAAATTTCATGAAAATTTTGAAAATGTTGCATTTTTCTAACTTTGAAGCTCTCTGCTTGTAAGGAAAATGGATATTCCAAATAAATTTTATTTTTCTTCACAAACACAATATGTCCACTTTATGTTGGCATCATAAAATGGACATACTTTTGCTTTTTGAAAAAATTAGAGGGCTTCAAAATAGAGCAGCAATTTTCAAAAATGTCATGAAAATTGCTAAATCTGAAGGGACAGATGTTACAGAACTACAACTCCCAGCATGCCTGAGCAGTCGAGGCATGCTGAGAGTTGTAGTTTGGAAACATCTGGAGGGTGGTCTCCAAACTGTGACCCTCCAGATGTTGCAAAACTACAACTCCCAGCATGCCCAGACAGCCTTTGGCTCTCTGGGCATGCTGGGAGTTGCAGTTTGGCCCCCCTAGTGGTTGCCACAGTAAAGATCGATTTACTTTCACTTTCAATTCCCCCCCCCCCCCCCCACTGTCGATTCCCTACCTGATCAGGATCCTGCAGGCTCCAGCGAAGATCCCAGGTCCCCAGGCATCTTCTCCTGCAGATACGGCCTCCATCTTCTTCCCAGAGCCCCTCGACATCCAGGGGTGGGCAGAACGGGGGTTGCCATGGAAACCCCCTGTCCTGCGCTGACATTGGTCAGAACTCCGTTCTGAGTAATGGCAGGGGATAGGAGTAGATCGCAGCTTTGCGATCGCACTCCAATCCTTTAGGCTGATCGGGGTTGTTGCTGACAACTCCGATCAGCCCTATTTTCCGGAGACCCGATCAGCCCGGAATTGGAGAAAATCGCATGTCTGAATTGACATGCGATTTTCTCCGATCGCCGACATGGGGGGGTCTCAGGACCCCCCTGGGCGATGTGCCAGGGTGCCTGCTGAATGATTTCAGCAGGCATCCGGCTCCGGTCCCCAACCGGCTAGCGGTGGGGACCGGAATTCCCACGGGCGTATGGATACGCCCTGCGTCCTTAAGGACTCGGAATGCAGGGCGTATCCATACGCCCTGCGTCCTTAAGAGGTTATACTCCTCTGCTTATTATGCATCTGTTATGACCACCTACGCTAGGCTGGACTATACTTCATTGTTTACTAGTTGCCAGTTTCTAGGAGTCCTTATTTGTATTTGTTTGTTTCATTATGCACGGACTCAATCCCAGTACCATTTATAGTACAGTCGGTTTTGCTGACATTGTTATGTAGATATTGCCACTTTAATTATGTTTACATGTATTTTTGGTGTTTTTTTTGTATTGTTGTTTGTTGTCCTGTCTGTTTTGTCTGTTTATGTGTTCGCTCGGCCTTGTGTTTGTCCACACTCTAACCCCTTTCTTGCTCCTAATGTCTTCCCTCTCTTCCTACGTTTATCTTTTAATATATCTTTTCATATGTCCGCATGGCTACCCTAAAATGCCTCTCATGTAATGTGCGAGGACTGAGCTGCCCGCGAAAGTGTTCCAAGGTCTACGCCACTATCCGTAAGTACAACCCTACTGTTTGCCCGCAGGAGACACACCTGATGTCTGATTCCACCCGTTGGCTACTTCGTCCCTGGGTGCAATGGACTGTGCATTCCTGCCGCTCTTCCTATTCTAGGGGTGTCTCCTTTCTCATACATAAGTCCTTAAAGTGGGAGGTCCCAGATTGACGCCGATGGGCGCTATGCCTTTATTTTTGCTCTTTAGACAAAGTCTTTTGTACTCATGGGCATTTATGCGCCTCCCCCAGGTACACTTAGCAGCGGTATTTGCAGCGTCCTTCCCGGATGCCTGGATCCTTTACAATGTTCTTGATCCCCACCTAGATAGATGTGGTTCTGCCTCGATCTCCCGGTCGTCCCCCACCCCATTAGCGGCCCTTCTCTCTGAGTTGGGTTGGACTGATGTTTATAGGTATTTGTATCCACAGATGCGTACGTACTCTTGCCATGCTGCTACTCGTGACTAACTATCACGGATTGATTTTATGTTTGGTAATCCCCAATTGGTAACTCGGGTGAGTACAGTGGCATAAGTTACACGGGGAGTCTCTGACCACTCACCTCTGTTACTCTGGAATCGCGGGGCCCCTCGCTTGAACACTGCTGGCGTCTGAATGCATACTGGTTATCACTACTGGGCCTTATGATGGTATTCCAATTCAATTACAGATGTTTATGTCCGCCCATAGGAACACGGATTTTTACGTGGGTCTTTGCAGTCTGTCATTTCTTTCCTTAAGCGGGAGGCAGTGCAGGAGGAGAATGAGTTAGCAGAGCAATGTTCGGAGCTGGAGCAGAGGTATGTGGGCGACCCGACTGACACTCACAAGACTGAATGGTTGCTAGCGGGTATACGGTATCTTCATTGTTTGCAGGAGAAAGCTGCTCACAAGCAGTTGTTCAATAGACAGCTGTCCTTTGAGTTGGGTAACCAATCTAGTAAACTACTAGCTTGTCTGATCCATCAGAACTCACAGTTCCCTACTGTTTTACGTATCCGAGACGCTGACGGGACGATACTGACTGAGAACATAAGGATAGTTCAGAGATTCGCAAGCTTTTACGCTGACCTCTACTCCTCAAGCCTCAGACTCTTCTGATGCTTTGTCTTTTTTTCTTGCCTCCATTACTTTCCCTAGACTCTCTTCTGACAATCGTGCTTTGCGAGAACCTGACTTTACTATTGAGGAACTGACTGATGCCATCTGTGCCTTAGCGAGAGGAAAGTTGCCAGGCCCCAATGGTCTTCCAGTGGAGGTATACCAACAGTACAGGGAGCAGCTGGCTCCGTGTCTGTTGACAATGTATAGAACTGCTTTTGCAGAGGGTAAGCTTCCTGACTCTCTTTATGATGCCTCTATTGTAGTTATATTGAAGCCTGACAAGGACCCTCTTGAATGTAGCTCCTTCCGCCTCATATCACTCCTTAATTTGGATTATAAAATATTAACCAAAATGCTAGCTACCAGACTAAACAAGGTGATCCTAGAGATCATCCACTCAGACCAGTCGGGCTTCATGCCGGGACCTTCCACCTCTGACAATATTTGTAGAACTCAAGTGCTTACACAACTGGGTATGGTGGGTGGTCATAACCGGGCTATGGTGTCGTTATACGATGCTA
Source organism: Hyla sarda (assembly GCF_029499605.1). NCBI lineage: Eukaryota > Metazoa > Chordata > Amphibia > Anura > Hylidae > Hyla > Hyla sarda. Next base: position 57,388,509 of record NC_079196.1, read on the forward strand.
AACCAATTGACTCTATAGAATGGCTGTTCCTTCTTTCAGTCCTCCAACGCTTTGGACAGAAATTCATTATATGGATCTCTATTTTGTATAGCTCCCCAAGGGCCCGAGTTGTAGTCAATGGTGCCCTGTCACCCTACTTTTCCCTAGCTATGGGCATGCGACAGGGCTGCCCTTTCTCTCCCTTACTCTTTGTCTTGGCCATAGAGCCTCTTGCTTTACAAATTCGACAAAGCTCACTGGAATCTGTGTTGGCTCGAGGGAGGATATGGTAGGTCTGTACGCAGATGACATGATTTTGTATATGGAACGTCCGAATTTCTCTCTACCATCTGTATTTTCCTTATTGATAGTTATGGAACTTATTCTGGCTTCAGAATTAATTGGAGTAAGCCTTTTCACCCTGACCTATGGGGTGGCGATGTCGGAGGATTGAAAGTGGTGGATGACTTCAAATGCTTAGGTATCCAGATTCACTGTGCCTATAGAAATGACCACCATGCCAATATTTCAAAATTTCGAGTATGGGCCACTTTGCCGCTTTCAGTGGCCGGTCAAATCAATCTTGTTAAAATGGTGATCCTTCCCAAATGCCTGTATATGCTTGAGAACACTTCGACCCCTATACCGGTAGCATTCTTTAAACAACTACATGCCCTTCTCCCCAGTTTTATCTGGGGTAATAATAGGTCTAAACTCAGACTTTCTACACTGCAACGCTCCAGATCACAGGGGGGTATTTCTCGCCTTGATCACCTATTTATATTACTTAGCAGGCCAACTTAGATATCTCCGTCACTGGGTGCTATCTCCATCTCTCCCAAATGGTGAACACTACCTGGCTCACCACCTGACACTTCCCCCTCCAGGACTGGCCATAGGTGGGTGTGGGGGCTCCAGCGGTACGTGGCTACCTCTGCATGAACTGGTGGCTCAAGTTTGGAAAGCAGCTAAGAAATTACTTGCATACTCTGATGTTATGCTTGATAGGCAGCTGTGTTCTGACTCTCTGCTACCTCATTTCTCAACTGCTTTAGACCCACAGTTTTGGAGGTCCCATGCGGTTCTTACTTTAGGTGACATAATTGAAGAGCAAGGGGGTTTAGATTGTTTCAATACTTCCAAGATGAAAAAGGCCTGCCTATACACTCCTCCTATAAATACCTTCAGCTCCGACACGCGTTCTCAGTCCAGTTTCCCAGCTCCTCCACACCGTTCTCCAGCTTTCCTCTGATAGGCGTCTTTGAGTCTCAAGGACCTGGTGGTCTCATTTCTGCCTTGTATACTATGTTATTGGATGCTAAGATGAACGGGGACCCTTTATTGGTAGAATCCAGGTGGAAAAAGTAAGAACCGAATGAATGAGGAAGAGTGGAGTGATGCTCTCTCCTCCTATTTATTTGTGTCTCCTGCCATAAATAACAGACTTATTCAATTGTATATGTTTCACCAGTTCTACCACTCCCCAGTTAGACTTGTTAGAATGGGTAAGCTATCATCGCTGTGGCTCCCCTGGTATGCATTTGATGTGGTTCTGCCCAATTATCCATCCTTTTTGGCAAACTGCTGTGCAATTTTTGAAATCCATGGTGAGTTGGATATTAAGTTGTGTCTTTTGGGTCTATTTGACAAAGAACATTGGCCTCACTTTGAGATTGTTTTTCCCCGGGAATCTGTTTCTTGCTCGCAAGGCCATAACCTTGCGTTGGATGGCACCTGAGACTCCCAACAACTGCTAGCTGGCGGTCCCTAGTTAATTCAGTTGTTGATTATGAGTATCTGGTCTACAAGCACCGTAAGAATCATGCCAAATTACACAAAATATGGGGCTCATGGTATGCTTCTCCACAGGCAAACTATACGGCTTGCCGATTTTTGGCTTTGAGAGACCAACTATGATCCAATTCCCCATAGTTTCTTTTTTCATATGCTGTATCCAGCTGACCTGGCCTACGGCCCCTTGCCTCTCATACTCCCACCCCTCTCCTAATGCTTATGCTCTGTTCCTCCTTATCCCCTTTCTTCTTCTTATCCCTCCCCCTCCCTTCCTATGGTCTTCCTCCCCTCTTCTGTTAATTCTCTCCGCCGCCTCCTCGTTCCCTTCCTTCTTATACCTTCCCATCCACTTTGTGACCTCTTCCCCTACCTTGCATGTCTTCTAAGATCCGCTGAGCGAGCGTTGTCTATTGTGTTTGTTTGTCTGTCTCTTCTTACGGTCTGTTTATGTCTAATTTGTCTTGTTATTGCTGACTTGATTGCCACTGGTTCCTACTAATGTGGCTGGTTATATTTTTACCTAGCTTATGTTTCTACTGACTTTGTGATGTACTTCTTGTGACCTGGTACTTTGTCACTATAATGTGCCTGACGTGCCGGTCAGGATACCATATCCTCTTTGCCCAGTCTTATATTGCCTTTTATTCTGTTATGTACTTACATCACAATAAACTCAGTTTAAAAATAAAAATAAAACAATCCTCAAATTAAGTCCTTGTCACGATGCCGGCTGGCAGGAGGTGGATCCTCTGTGCCAGAGAGGGATTGGCGTGGACCGTGCTAGTGGACCGGTTCTAAGTCACTACTGGTGTTCACCAGAGCCCGCCGCAAAGCGGGATGGTCTTGCTGCGGCGGTAGTGACCAGGTCGTATCCACTAGCAACGGCTCAACCTCTCTGACTGCTGAAGATAGGCGCGGTACAAGGGAGTAGACAAAGCAAGGTCGGACGTAGCAGAAGGTCGGGGCAGGCAGCAAGAATCGTAGTCAATAAGGAATAGCAGGAGGTCAAATACACAGTATGGACAAACACAGTAACGCTTTCACTAGGCTCTAAGGCAACAAGATCCGGCAGGGGAGTGCAGGGACAGAGAACAGATATAGTCTGGGAGCAGGTGGAAGCCAATTAAGCTAATTGGGCCAGGCACCAATCATTGGTGCACTGGCCCTTTAAGTCTCAGGGAGCTGGCGCGCGCGCGCGCCCTAGAGAGCGGAGCCGCGCGCGCCAGCACATGACAGCAGGGGACCGGGACGGGTAAGTGACCTGGGATGCGATTCGCGAGCGGGCGCGTCCCGCTGTGCGAATCGCATCCCCGACGGCCATGACAGTGCAGCGCTCCCGGTCAGCGGGACCGACCGGGGCACTGCGGAGAGAGAGAGACGCCGTAAGCGCTCCGGGGAGGAGCGGGGACCCGGAGCGCTAGGCGTAACAGTCCTGTAGGTTTCCTTTAAACATACTTTGATAAGAATTAGAGTATTTTAATGAAAAAAAGAAGAAAATATTAAATTTCAAACCCAATTTATTAGAATACTACACATAAGGGAACAGAAACCATGGTAACGTGACACTAGAAATCATTGAGGAAAGAAAAGAACAGAAGGAGCTGTAACACCAACACCTACTATGTGAGAACATTAATTGTTTTCTTCATCCTCCACTTACCGAAAAGAACTTCAAAGAAAAGCTTTAAAAATTAGGAGTCTAGAAAATTTTAGGGGCTTGTGATAAACATCCTAAGGGTACGTTCACACAGGATCTGATGCATATTTTCTGCAGCTGATTTTGCTACCCATTGAGGTTAATGTGTAGCAAAATCAGCTGCACAAAATATGCAGCAGATCCTGAACATGTGAATGTACCCTGAAAGGACAAGATACACAACCGATAACTTTCCTCTCTAAGTAGCCATTACATTAGTAGAATTCTATAAGCTCTTATAGATGTTTGTATATCACTATAGTGATAGCACCCCTCAACAAGGCAGCACAGTTCTATAAATGGGTATAGAGACAACGGCAATAAACTTTATTTAGTTATTTGTATTGTATATGACATAAATGGAATACGGTTTTACAACAAGCCATGTATTGTACCTTCTGAACTCTTCAACTCTACGGCTCCCTGTCCTTCTAATAACCATTACTTTTATATACTTAGACCGTAGATTGTTTTCCATTTATAGCTCCACATGCTCAGTGGAAGATCACAATATATAACTTTAGTGTTTGGGTAAAAGAATAGAGAAATTGCAGAGCTCCAAGCTAAAAAAAAAAAAAAAAAAATTACTTGGGTGCCTTCGGTTCCTAAGTCAAAAAATTTAGGAGCCAAATGATCATTTTAAGTTGCAATCATAACCATTTTAGTGGAGATCTAGAGCCCTGAACATTCAGTTGTAGTCAGTGCTGTAAACCACAAAGCATCTATCTGGAACAGCACAAAGGGGATATCTAGGATTTGGGGGGGGGGGGGGTGATGTTTCTGTTAATTTTCACTCTTGTCCAAGTACATAAGGTTACAACCTGTCGTAATTGCATAGTTAATAAGGTTGAAGAAAAAAAGACCAGGGTCCATTAAGTTCAACCTAACCTATATCCCTAATGTGTTCCTACTGTGTAGATCCAGAGGAAGGCAAAAAACCCTTATGCGTCTATTGTCAGGCTTTAGGATGATGCCAATTGCCCCGAAAAATTCCTTCCTGACCAGGAAAAAATTCCTGGATTAATGTTCTGTCCCTATAAATCTAGTATCTATAAGGCTGGGTTCACACCACATTTTGTACTTACGGTTCCCGTATACGGCTGGGGGGAGGGGGGGGGGGGGGCTGGGAATAGCGGCGCTGGAAAGTAATAACATTACAGGTTAGGCTGGGTTCACACCACGTTTTGTACTTACAGTTCCCGTATACGGCGGGGGGGGGGGGCGGGTAATCGCGGCGCCCGCACTCAGCCGTATACGGGAACCGTATTTAATGCATGTCTATGAGCCGACCGGAGTGAACCACAGCCTCCGGTCGGCTGCATTTTCGGCCGTATGCGGTTTCCCGACCGCAGGCAAAAACGTGGTCAACCGCGGCCGAAAACACACCCGACCGGAGGCTGCGGTTCATTCCGGTCGGCTCATAGACATGCATTAAATACGGTTCCCGTATACGGCTGAGTGCGGGCGCCGCGATTACCCGCCCCCCCCCGCCGTATACGGGAACTGTAAGTACAAAACGTGGTGTGAACCCAGCCTAACCTGTAATGTTATTACTTTCCAGAAACACATCCAGGCCCCTGTTGATCTCTTTTATTGAGTTATTCACCATGACCTCTTCCTCTGGGCGAGAGTTCCATAGTTTCACTGCTCTTACTGTAAAGAACCCCTGTCTGTGCTGCTGAAGAAATGGTGTAGTGATAGGAAGACCTCTTTATAGTGATATTACCTCCAAAATAGCATGTACAGAATTCTTGAGCTCATCTAAAAATTTACCCCGAAGCACATCTGTACAAAAATGCAGTTTGCGGCCCTTCTCCGGCCTCCCTTGTCATAGTATTCAATACTACATTGTATGCACATAGCCAAAATTCCTGGAAAATAAATTCAATCCTAATCTGGCCTTTCTTGCTTATGCAAGAATTGTACACATACTTGTATTATATCAATAACCAGATTAAAAAACAACAAAAATGGTAACAAAAAACATTTGGAATAACCGTTCTGAATTATCTGCAATGCTTATATGTTTAATCCATAATTAATCAAGTCTTTTTTTTTTCTTAATAGTTCTCTCTATGCCAGGCAACTCAATATGTGACAAGTCAGGGGCGGATGGAATACTGAAGATCTTGAGCGCTAATTGAAACATTAAATAAGTGTTTCCCAACCAGGGTGCCTCCAGCTTTTGCAAAACTACAACACCCAGCATGCCCGGACAGCCTTTGGCTGTCCGGGCATGCTGGGAGTTGTAGTTCTGCAAGAACTGGAGGCACAATGGTTGGGAAACACTGCATTAGATGATCAATAGAAAATAAACAGTCCAAAAAAATGTAAGGTAGCATGGGTTAGCATTGTTGCCGTGCTGCATCGGGGTTCTACGTTCAAGTTTATTAAGGGGAAATGCAGCATGGAATTTGTAAGCTCTTTCAGTGCTTGCAGGGATTTCCATCAGACACTTCTAGTTTCCAGCCACAGTCCAAAAACATACAGAGGTTAGGATTCCCTAATGGGGACAGGGAGTGATGCGATACTCTCTGTACAGTGCTACGACATCTGTTAGCGCTATATCAACAAATAATATAAAGAGATAAAGAATAAAGTAGTAAGCGTATAGGAAGCTTTATGGCCATGCTTATTCTTTCCGGAAACAAATATTATTTCATAGAAATTCCAGGTCAATAGAAGGGGAGAATAAAGAGGTTGTCTACATTTAAGTATAAAAAAAATGCTACTTTATCCATGAAACATTTGCTATAGTTAGAGGCTGAAAACCTACTCTAAAATAAACTTTTAGTTGAGTATGAAGGATGGGGTCAATGTTACAGTGTATGTAATAGCAGGCTATACAGTATAACAAGCCAGCAGCTCTGCTAAAGGGGTACCCCCCGTGGAAAATGTTTTTTTTTTTAAATCAACAGGTGCCAGAAAGTTAAACAGATTTGTAAATTACTTCTATAAAAAATCCTTAATCCTTCCAGTACTTATTAGCTGCTGAATACTACAGAGGAAATGGTTTTCTTTTTGGAACACAGAGCTCTCTGCTGACATCATGACCACAGTGCTCTCTGCTGACATCTCTGTCCATTTTAGGAACTGTCCAGAGCAGCATAGGTTTGCTACGTGGATTTTCTCCTACTCTGGACAGTTCTTAAAATGGACAGAGGTGTCAGCAGAGAGCACTGTGGTCATGATGTCAGCAGAGAGCTCTGTGTTCCCAAAAAAAAAACAATTTCCTCTGTAGTATTCAGCAGCTAATTAGTACTGGAAGCATTAAGATCTTTTAATAGAAGTCATTTACAAATTTGTTTTACTTTCTGGCACCAGTTGATTTAAAAAAAAAAAAAGTTTTCCACAGGAGTACCCCTTTAACAGTACTAGTTCATAATGGATTTTTATTCTCTGAACATGCATGTAAAGTTCCATTCACTGACTTCAACAAGAGATTCTGAAAATAATGAACAAGTGAAACACAAATTACATTTGAATAGTTACATAACTGATCGAGTGATCAACATATTCAGGGACACATTTGCTGGTGATGTTTGGATTGGAGCTGGGGTACTTCTGCACTACTAAAGCTGTTAAAGAGTACCTATCATCATCCTAACTCTCCCTAATTCCCCATCCCCATCTGTCCCTAACTCTAAATATATCCCTGTCCTTTTTTTCATTTAAACCCCCCTAAAAATACCTTTTTATTGATGTCTTTGGTAGCTCAGTAGGCTGCCCTGTGCCAGGGGAGGAAGTGGGCATGTCCCGGCAGGCACTACTTCATCTGATACCTGCCGAGGCTCGCAATACAGACCCGATCCTTGAGCAGCGCTCTCCTTGCTGATGAACGAGCACAGCGCTGCGCTGAGCTTGTCTGTGTCCTGCCTGCAGTCTGACTTCAATTTCTGTGATTGAAATCATCACATAGGCTTGCTAGTGAGACCTCTAGTGGTCACTTTTTTAATAGTAAAAAAATAAAAAATAAAAGGTTGCATTATTTTTTATACAAACCAATTAAAAAGATATTCATTAAGGCTTGATCTACACTATATCAAAAGTTATTTTTGATGATATGTACCCTTTAAAGGAAATCTGCAGCCATAGACACTTATCCCCTAAGTGTCTGATCGTGGGGGGGGGGGGGGGGGGGTCGGTATGCTGGGGGCACCCCGCAATCTCCTGTATGGGGCCCCATACAGGAGGCATGACGGCTGCAGCATGACGTCACGGCCGACACGCCTCCTCCATGTAGTTCTATGGGAGAGGCGGGGATGCAGCATTCTTGCATCCCAGCCTCTCCCATAGAGCTGTATGGAGGGGGCATGTCGTTGACCTCAGTCGATGTCACGCGCATTAGCCGTGGTAATGCTGGGTCCCCATACAGGAGATTGCGAAGAGTACTCCTTTAAGAGTCCATTCAGTTTTTTGGGATTTTTTTGCGGTGAGCACAGAGAGGGTTTTTTTGCACCCTCTCTGCTCAACTCCTGTCCTTCCAACTGACTGAGCAACAGAGTTCCCTTTAGCGGAGCACAGTGGCCATGTCAACATAGCCTAACAAAGTGACCATGCTTCCACCAATCCTATGTATTGGTCATTACAGGTCATTGGTTTAATACAGCCCAAACCGTGGGCAGCATAAAACTTGCGCAGGCATCGATCGCGATCCCAGGTGGCTATGAATTACTCACCTGTCTGGTTGAGCGACACATCTCTCCCTATACCAGTGTTTGCCAACCAAAGAGCCTCCAGCTTTTGCAAAACTACAACTCCCAGCATGCCCGGACAGCCAGCGGCTGTCCGGGCATGCTGGGAGTTGTAGTTTTGCAACAGCTGAAGGCACCCTGGTTGGGAAACACTGCCCTATACACTGCTAGAAAGAGACCAGATGAGCTGCTTGGACCCATCCTGAGGACTAGTAACTTGGGTGCAGACAGAATTTTAAACTAGGGTTAATCTGAAATGCTCAGTGTATCAGAGTAAATCCTAGTGTCCCGGACGGGCGATGCCTGCACCAGTTTTTTGCTGCCTGCGGTTAGGGCAGCATAAAACTTATGACAGGTTCCCTTTAAGTTGCAGCACATTCAATACTTGCTCTGGAGCTGCGATACTTTGTGCAGCTGGGAATACATGATCCTACAAATCACAACTACTTTAGCTGAAAAGATCTGAAATATTAGGCACGGGATTGAGTTCCTCTGGATAAACGCCTGCACGTTTTTGCTGGTTAGAATGCATTACAAGGAGCACTTCAGTCAATGTGCTGTCACTGCTAATGGCAATACTCATGGCAATACTTTAGAACTCCTAACAATTCACGTGTTTCTGCATCTTTCTACACATTCTCCTGCAGTGAACAGCTCATATTAAAGCAGCGTGGGCAGAAAAATACTTGTTACATCACATTATAGACCATTCAACTGTCTTAACAAAGCATGGAAATTGGGATCAAGGACCTCTAAAATGCTATAGTTATGCTGGAAAGTAAGCACGTGAATATGTTTTATGTTTTTCTATATATCCATGTGACTAAAGCCTCTAAAGCAGAGTTTCCCAAACAGTGTGCCTCCAGCTGTTGCAAAACTACAACTCTCAGCCTTCATCTGTCAGGGCATGCTGGGAGTTGTAGTTTTGCAAAAGCTGGAGGCACACAGTTTGGAAAACACTGCTCTAAAGAATGGCACTGCATCAACTCTGATCCACCTAGTCCGATTCCCAGGCCAATGCTACATGATGAGCACATGGAGACGTAGTCACATTCTGAATAGACCTTCTCCCCGCTGACAAATTGTAGTGACAGAAGGATCCGACTCGATTTGCATGAATGTTACTTATTAGGGTACGTTCCCACACGGCGTATTTTGCTGCGTATTTGCTGCGTATTTGGTGCTGCGTATTTTCCTACCCATTGACTTCAACAGAGAAAATAAAATACGCAGCAGCAAATACGCAGCAAATACGCCGTGTGGGAATGTACCCTTAATGTGGCCACAGACAGCTTGATTCTCCAGCCTGATAAAACATTGTGAGATTGGGTGAGAACTAGGCCAAGTATGGATAAAATAACCAATAGTGCTGAATATCACACCATGAGATTCTCTGCTGTGCTGGGAAATGTCCATTTGATAAAGGGAAGGATGGCGCTCACTACATGTATACATTGTGGAACACAGGGCACAGGCAGATGCTTCACAAACCATCAGGGACAACAGGATGACCTGACAAACGTCTAATATCCAACAATTCATTTAAAGCGGTATTCCAGATTTATACATCTTATCCCCTATCCAAAGCATAAGGGATAAGATATATGACTGAAGGGTCCCACCGCTGGGGACCCCTGCAATCTCTGTGCAGCCCCCTCCAGTAGACATGAATGGAGAGGGCGTGGTGTGACGTCACTAGAGGGCAAGGCCATGACTTCATGACCCCGTCTCGGAGGCAGTGCCCGGCACAGAATGTCGGGGGCTGCACTGATATTGCGGGGGTCCCCAGCGACGGGACCCCTGCGATCATACATCTTATTCCCTATCCTTTGGATAGGGGAAAAGATGTATAAAGCCGGAATACCCCTTTATTAAAGGGGTACTTCGTTGTCCCATCTTTCGGAACATATTGTTCTGAACGCTTGGAGCGGTCAGCGGGGTAGTGACGTCACACCACACACCCTCAATGCAAGTCTATAGACTTGCATTGAGGGTGTGGTGTGACATTACGAGGGCCATGGGCGTGGCATCAGGACCCCCGCCGCCGTTCCAAACAAATGCTGGGTGCTGCACAGAGATTGTGGGGTCCTGGCTGTGGGACTCCCATGATAAGACATCTTATCCCCTATGCTTTGCATAGGGGATAAGATGTCTAGGGGCAGAATACCCCTTTTAGACAACAAGCTAGCCAAATAACCAGCCTAAACAGCCTGAATAGATCCCCAGCCCAGACCCGCTATTTACCTGTTCCCTCTATAAACCGGTTTAGATTTTTGGCTTATGCTTTCTTCCTCCCCACCTTCTAAGACGCATAACGTACAAGGGCTTGTTTTTTTTCAGGACAAGTTGAAGTTTTTTACTGGCCCCCTCTAGTCTTACTATATATCCATGTCACTAAAGCCTGTAAAGAATCGCACTGCATCAGTGCTAATTCAGCTGGTCAGATTCCCAGGCCACTGCTACGACTGATACATATCAGCAAATGTAGATGTATTCACAAAAAAATAATTGTCGGGAAAATTTATAAAAACTTATTTATAGGGATGAAAATTTTAATAAAAATTGAAATGCTCAATTTTGTTGGATACATTTTTTTTTTTTAATTCCCCATACGGTAAAATGGACATGCCAAATGTTTTCTACAAGTCAGTACTATTCCAATTATATCAAATTATTCTTATAACTTTTGTTATAAAAGACCTACAGAGATGTGTGAGTACCACTTTTGCACAGTTATTACTTTTTGATTTAATTAAATATTTTTTTTTTGGATGGAATGTGACCAAAAAGCCTAGCGGTAAATGCGGGTAACCACTTTTCTCTGAGAGCTTACTAAGTTTCCTGGTTCCCAGCACAGCCGGACTCGCATGCCTAGGACCCCGATCTCCCGCAGTGACTTATAGAAGTGCTGTTACCCTGTAGTCCTGGTCGGCAAAGCTACAATAGTGCCACTTCATCTCCTACAGTATTGGATTGCTTATATAGATCTATGTAAGGCATAGCATTAATCTATTAGATCAGCGCTCTACTAGTACAGCCTGCGATAGCCAAGTACTGGCCATTGGAGCTCCGTGTCATCCAAACCGCAATTCAATCTGGGTGCTGACTGGGCCACTAGACCACCAGGGATGAGTGGCAAAATGGTTTAGATGTTGCAATTGGCACTGGGTGATCATTAACAGCAGGTATCAGCTGCAGATAGCCATGTATGGTGCTGCTCTAGCTTCTGACCCATGACACTAATGCATGGCGGGGGGAAAAAAAAAAAAAAACACCCAAGTCAGCTTAGCCCCCCTTCCAAAAACAGACCCTTCATAATACAGACCAAGATTCCTCTCCAGTACAGACCAATAATCATTACTCGCCTCTCCCCATTCCTGCACACCTCTTTACTTCTATGTGTCACCGCCAAAAGAAAAAGTATTGGCAACAGTTTTAGAATCGGGATACTGTCTGCGGCAACAACTGGGAGAGGCAAGTATATTCAGTACAAGGGAGATTAGCATTCTTCTCCAAGAAATCCTACTAAAAAGAGTCGGTAACTATGCATATATAATATCAGCCATTGTAACATACATTAAAGAGTACCTGTCACCAACTTAAACTTTTAATATAGTGTTCCTTGTGTAATTAGCAAACACTTCCCCATTCACTTGCTTTTAAAATTATCAACATAGATATGTTTAAAATGTAACAGAAAAAATGGCCACTAGGTGGCTCTGTTAATACAGTGAGTTTGGTCTCCTCCCGGCCTGGCAGGAGTCCAAACTCAGGAAGTGCTTCTCTGCACTAAGCTTGACTGACAGCTGCACAAAGCCTCACTGAAAGCTGCATAGAGCCTCACTGAAAGCTGCATAGAGCCTCATTGAAAGATGCAAAGAACTTGAGGTCTTCTGTTCATCACAGCACTGTAATAATGTGAGGGCGGAAGTGGTCCCCAGCAGGCTTCAGTGATGTCATGCCTGCTGGGAAATGGCTCCTTTCTCCTGCTGGGAGATTGCACTATGTGAGCAAGAATAAAGGTAAGACACACAGCTTTTTAAAGCTCTAAATAAATTTAAGGGTGGGAGGAGTGTTGGGAACATAGCCTGGGTTAGTTTAGAAAAGTTTATTTGGTGACAGGTACTTTTTAAACATAACAGAAATCACATTTCTTACCTCAAGGCTAAGGTATATGTTCCAGGTTGCCGCTGACTTTCCCGAATAAGGTAACTGCCTTCCGCAACGCTTAGTAGATTGTCTGTTTCTTCCCTTGAAATCATACCAAAAAATCTAAAAAGACAGAAACAGATCTCATTCAGCTCAAATGGTTTTAATGTTGTTCACATTTCTTTGACTTCTGCATCATAACATATACAGTTTCTTACAATGTGTACGAATGATCACCCGCAGTGCCCGTCACTCAACGCTGCATAGCAAGACAACTTCTATAAACACTCTGGAAAGCATACGGCATGGGTTCATTTTACAAGGTGAGGAATGAGTTTACTTAGATGTACTAGAACAATAGCTTGTTTTCATCATGAGGATATCCTTCAAGATTTTGTTGTATAAAGAAGATGGAACAAAATGTTCAACAAATAAAAATTAGCTTATAGGGAGATGTGTCTGACACCGCGCCAGGGCCTGATGGTGACATAACACTCCTTTTAAACAAAAAAAAATTGGGGATAAGCCTGCCATGTAAGCTGTGCGTGAGCCTAGTCATAAACTTGTAGCATTAACAACTATTCTGTAGCCCAATGTTTCCCAACCAAGGGGCCTTCAGCTGCAGCAAAACTACCACATGCAGGGAGTGGTAGTTTTGCAACAGCTGGAGGCACTCTGGTTGGGAAACCCTTCTGTAGCCCTTGATGAGGCCCTCTGGAACCTCCAGCTTCTTCAAAACTACAACTCCCAGCATGCCCAGACAGCCAAAGGCTGCAACAGCTGGAGGCATCTTGGTTGGGAAACACTGCTATAGCCCATGATTAGTTCATTAAAGGCCTCCAGCTGCTGCAAAACTACAATTTCCAACATGTCCAGACAGCCAATGGCTGTCCGGGCATGCTGGGAATTGTAGTTTTGCAACATCTGGAGGCACCCTGGTTGGGAAACACTGCTGTACGGGCATGCTAGGAATTGTAGTTTTGCAAAAGCTGGAAGCCCCCTTAGTGCTGTAGCCCTTGATCAGTCTCTCGTGGGTCTCCAGTTGCAGCAAAACTACAACTCCCAGCATGCTCGAACAGCCGAAGGCTGTCCAGACATGCTGGGAATTTAGTTATGCAACAACTGGAGACAACATGGTTGGGAAACGCTGCTGTAGCCCTTGATCAGTCCATCGGGTGCCTCCAGCTGCTGCAGAGCTACAACTTCAAGCAGGGCATGCTGGGAGTTGTAGTTTTCCAACAGCAGGAGGCACCCTGGTTGGGAAACACTGCTGTAACCCTTGATCAGTCCCTCAAGGCTATGTTTAGAGGGCACAGACGTATGTTCTAGTCCAGCAATAGAAGATTATTAGTTACATGCCTGTAAGGGATTATCTCATAAAGAAGACCCCTGTCCAACTCACGTTTGGCAGGATTCCAACGTATGAGCAAGAATGGGAAGCTACAATGCCAGCAGGCTCGAGCTGTGCGTGTATTACGCAGATAGCCATTTATCTGAATAGCTGCCGTGTAATACCACAAATGTCTAGCCGGCCACATCTTTCCCTGGCCGCAGCGGATCGAATCGGAGAGGAGACAAGCTCCTTCATCTTAATAAATCTATCCTGCTGACGGATCTTTTTAATATAGCGTTACTAATTGTAAATGATTAAATCATTCATTCAGGCAGGCCTTGTGCTCTCTCCTACGGCACTGGTGAAGATTACGGCTATATATAGATAAGAATTACATAGGAGAATGTGGCATTGATAGGACCTGATAGGTGTCAGAATACGGTTTAGCAGCGGGTCATAAAAGAGCATGTAGAATTTACATGTAAGCATAGAGAACATTTAAGAAAAAAAAATACATTATAAAATAGGAGCATAAAAACAACTGGCCCCTTGCAGTGTTGGGTAGGTTCACACGGTGTAATATGTGCGGAGTGTCCGCCCGGACAAAACAGACGGACATTCTGCACATTTGAATAATCCGTCGGGCACTAGAGCTGGGGGGTATGACCAAATATGTGTATCACGGTATTTTTTTTTTACTCACGGCAGTTCCACGGTATATAACAGTATTTTCACCACCCCAAAATCATGTGACCTGCGCGCGGTGTTCGGCTCTCCCCCCCCCCCCCCCCCCCCAAATCATGTGACCCGCCAGCACTGTTCTGCTCCCCCAATTAATGATCTGCCCAGCGGGGTACTACTCACTTATGTCACCTTCAAGCACTGCTCTCCTCCTCTTTGTTGGGGGAGTTTAGTTTTGCAACAGCTGGAGGTCCGCAGGTTTGAGACCACTGCTGTACGCTGTGTCCCTATGCTCGGGCTGCAAAAGATACAGAAAATAAACTTTAACTTACCTACGTCGGCCAAACGCTGTTCCTTGGGACTGGAACGTCGGACAGCCGTCAGCCTATCGCCGGCCGCAGCTATGTCCCGCCCCGGCCAGTGATAGGCTGAGCCCACTGTCATGTAAGAAGCCGGCCAGAGCTCCTTACATGACAGTGGGCTCAGCCTATCACTGGCAGGGGGCGGAACATCGCTCCGGCCGGTGATAGGCTGACGGCTGTCCAACGTTCCCGTCCCCAGTGTGTGGCCAACGTAGGTAAGTTACAGTTTATTTTCTTTATCTTTTGCAGCCCGGGCATAGGTATGCAGTGTACAGCAGTGGTCTCAAACCTGCGGACCTCCAGCTGTTGCAAAACTACAACTCCCAGCATGCCCGGACAGCCGATGGCTGTCCGGGCATGCTGGGAGTTGTAGTTTTGCAACATCTGGAGGTCAGCAGGTTGGAGACCACTGGCGTACAGTGAGTTCCATCGCCGGCGGCCCCCAACAAAGAGGAGGAGGGCAGTGATTGCGGGTGACATATGTGAGTAGTACCCCGCTGGGCTGATAATTAATTGGGGGGGGGGGGGGAAGAACAGTGCTGGCGGGTAACATAGGATAAGTTCCCCGATGTGGGGACAGCGCTGCGCTGGGCTGATAATACATTCCCGAGGGGGAGGGGCCAAACCGGTATTGCGGTATGGGGAAAATTCATATCGTCAGGCCAAAAAATTTGGTATTCGGTATGAACCGGTATACCGCCCAGCCCTAGCGGGCACTAGATGTCAAAGCATCTCCGAGCGAAATCCGCAAAACGAATAGACATGTCTATTCTTTTTGCGGAAGCCGGAATCAGGATTTAATAGCAGAAATAACTGCTGCAGTAATTCTGAACAGTGCAGCAGAATCCCATTGAAATCAATGGGGCTCTGCTGCAGCGGAATGTCTGTGTGGAATATTCCACAAGGACATTCCGCCGTGTGAACATACCCTTATCCAAACATGTCTTATAATTGTTCTCTGTTTCAGCTTAAAAAATGACACTATCACACAAACACCAGATGATCAGAATTCCTGAAGCAGTGGATGGCAAACTAAACTTATTATAGGATATGAACACCTTTAGAGAAGCATGGCAGGAATTTTATTTGCTTATACAGTGCAGCATAGGCTTTTATTAGATAATAATGTGTAGATTTTTGTGTATGCCCTATGTTTACCTCTCTTTATGATGTGGCATGGGATAGGCTCCATTATGGTTTACAAAAGCACAATGATGTAGGTTCTGTAATACAGCCTTCACTTCTCATTAATCCTCTGGCTTAGGGTGGGGAGTTTGATCACTGCATGTGGTCATTTAATAAGGCTGCTGGTGCTTGAGATCACCCAGGTGAAATCAGACTCACAAGTGGGTTGGTGTCAGTTCACACTGTGCAGTTTTGATGCATTTTCTTACTCAAAGTGACATTTTTTGAGATATAGGCCCAGATTTATCAAACTGTGTGAGAGAAAAAGTGGAGTAAATTTCCTGTAACAACCAATCACAGCTCAGTTACCGAGTACTTTTTCTCTCTCACAGTGATAAATCCGGGCCATATTGCCATGAGGAGAAAGTGGTTGGGCTTGTAATCACAATTGAAGTGTTTGATGAAGATTTGATGTATTCAGGTTGCATTAACTTGGTTTTTAAGTGATTTTTTTTACTGCATTTTCACACATTTTAGCTGTTTTTGCAGTAATTTTCCAAAATCGTAGTAATAATTAAATGTTTTACCATATTTTGAACAAATGCAGTACAATCTGCTTTTTAGTCATGATTAGGAAAAATCACAAAAAAAAAAAAAAAATGAAAATAAGCAGCAAGAAACACAAGGTGTGAAGACAGCCTCAGGGGAGGTGTATAACTACTACGGTATATATCCTGATCCTATAGAAACAGAAGATAGAGCTAGGACGAGTGGGGAGGGGTCTGGGAATCTGGTAGGTGATGTCATCTTGCAGTTCACAGGAGGTCAGAGTCTGACATCCTGTTGTAACCATTAGGCACTGGAAGATTTGGAGTCAGACCTGTGATCACATTAGAGTAAATTAGAGTAATAAAAACACATGGATACAGCTGCACTGGAATAAAACAAAAGATGTTGTAGGACTAGTGATAGTGTGTCCATGGTAGAGGCAAAAAAAATGCTTCTTCAAATCTTATTTTTAATTTACATACTTTTAGGACAGGGTCGTCAAAACTCGGCTCATGAGCCACATGCGACCCTTAGCTAGGTGCCTCGCAGCTCATCTCCAGACCTATTCCGTCGGGCAATGTGAATGAAGCAGCCCACTTTAACAGAGCAGGGGTTGCTGGTAGAAGACGTGCCGTGCACAGGCACGAGATGCCAACCAGTGATGTCACATGACTGCAATGTCTCTATCTCTGCCTGCCGAATAAAAGCAGAAGCTAGGTAACTTCAGTGGGGCTATATAGGGGAGCTGCTGTTACTACAGGGGAGAGGTCTGCTGCTACCATCTACTACATGCGCATACATAAAAACTAAGAAAATACATGTATCATTTCCCTCTAGGTAGTAGCGCCCAACTGTAGCAGCACAGCCCCTTTGAAGTAGCAGCAGCCCCTCCTGTAAAAACAGGAAGCTGCTAAAACTACAGAGGGGCTCCTGCTACTACTACAGAGGGGCTGCTACTACCTACAGGGGGTGTCTTTGACATGTTAAAGGGGTACTCCGGCCCTAAGACATCTCCAAAGGATAGGGGATAAGATGTCTGACTGCGGGGGTCCCACCGCTGGGGAAACCTGCAATCTTGCATTCGGCAGCCACCTCTTTGAGCTGCACGCCGCGCTGCCAGCTCACAAACTGCCGGTAGCCGACCACGGGGCCGGAGTATACGACTCCGCCCCCATGTGATGTCACCCTGGCCCCGCTAGGCAAGTCTGTGGGTGCCGTTTGCAAGATTGCAGGGGTCCCCAGCAGCGGGACCCCCGCTGTCAGACATTTTATCCCCTTTCCTTTGGATAGGGGATAAGATGTCTTGGGGCCGGAGTACCCCTTTAAGCTAGTCTGGTCACCCGTGTTCATAACAAATGTTCTACAGTCTGGCTCCTGCAGCTTGCATGTATTCCAATGTGCTCATTCCTTCAGGAGGCCAATCTAAGATTAAATTAAATCAAATAAACACAGATCAACTATTAGGTCAGCAGAGGAAATAAAGTACACTACCCTAGAGACACACTGTAAATCTGTCCAGGTCACGTTACACCCGAAAGCATGCTAGGAGTGCACTTCTCCCAGATCGTTCTAGTGATCTCAACAAGATTTTTTGTTATTTGTTTAAAAATGACAGGTACCATTTAAATTCTGTGAAGACCTTTTACCATTTTTTAACAAAAGACCACTAATATAAACAATAAAAGTTATACTCACTCTCTTCCATAATACTTTGGTCTGTTTTCCACCTGTGAAATAAACACATTTTAAATAATCTTAGCCGAACATGGTTTTCTAACAAGTGATCGTCATATAGAGACAGCAAGAGCAGAGCAAAATACCACCATGAGACCTTCACTCTAATGGTTAATTCTGGCCAGGCTGTTTTCTAAGCAGCAACCACATTGCCAACCAATGTAAACTCAGTAGGTGGCACCCAAAGCAGAGCTGAAGAGATCACCTACATTCTCTACAAGGACTAACAGTAAAACAAACATAGTTCAAAAACCTGTACATGCTCCAACTTCTGATTAATTTACCATAAATGTTCCAATATTCTTTATTTGTACTTACAAAAGAATTTTTAAAAATCTGCATTCTTGGTTACATAAACTTTTCCACTTCCTGTGTTCTGTCTTGGTCTCTCTGCTGGAGGCTGAACTCCCCTTGCAACAAAATTCCCCAAACAAAATTACCTAAAAGTGTATCTGTCATTTGCAAAAATGTTATATAATGTACATAATACCATATTTGTAATATACATTGGTTAGAAAATGTGTATATTTTTAGGTGAAAAATGCTGTCCCTGCAGCTATTGCCTGTGTGTCTCTGTGCAGAGAAAAATACAGGAAGTGTGGGCGGGACAAGCAGGGCTCTGTGCAGGCTTATGGCTTGTCAATCAGCCTGCTGTGTGGGCCAGGGGCTTGTCATAGAGCCTCAGGGCACAGGGCCCTGCTTGTCCTCAGGGCCCTGCTTGTCCTCAGGGCACAGGGCCCTGCTTGTCCTCAGGGCACAGGGCCCTGCTTGTCCTCAGGGCACAGGGCCCTGCTTGTCCTCAGGGCACAGGGCCCTGCTTGTCCTCAGGGCACAGGGCCCTGCTTGTCCTCAGGGCACAGGGCCCTGCTTGTCCTCAGGGCACAGGGCCCTGCTTGTCCTCAGGGCACAGGGCCCTGCTTGTCCTCAGGGCACAGGGCCCTGCTTGTCCTCAGGGCACAGGGCCCTGCTTGTCCTCAGGGCACAGGGCCCTGCTTGTCCTCAGTGCACAGGGCCCTGCTTGTCCTCAGTGCACAGGGCCCTGCTTGTCCTCAGTGCACAGGGCCCTGCTTGTCCTCAGTGCACAGGGCCCTGCTTGTCCTCAGTGCACAGGGCCCTGCTTGTCCTCAGTGCACAGGGCCCTGCTTGTCCTCAGTGCACAGGGCCCTGCTTGTCCTCAGTGCACAGGGCCCTGCTTGTCCTCAGTGCACAGGGCCCTGCTTGTCCTCAGTGCACAGGGCCCTGCTTGTCCTCAGTGCACAGAGCCCTGCTTGTCCTCAGTGCACAGAGCCCTGCTTGTCCTCAGTGCACAGAGACCTGCTTGTCCTCAGTGCACAGAGACCTGCTTGTCCTCAGTGCACAGAGCCCTGCTTGTCCTCAGTGTACAGAGCCCTGCTTGTCCCGCTCACACTTTGTATATTTTGTCTCCACACAGAACCACACAGGCAATAGCTGGAGTGGGATAAGACAGAATTTATTTCACTCAAAAATACAGTGATCACTCAAGTTACAATATTAATTGGTTCCAGGACGACCATTGTATGTTGAAACGATTGTATGTTGAGACCATAACTCTATGGAAACCTGGTAATTGGTTCTGAAGCCCCAAAATGTCATCCAAAAATAAGTAGATAACTAATACAGATAAAGCAAATCCTTACATAAAAAAGTAAGAAATATCTGCTGGAAGCTGTAAATCACTGTCTATGTAGAAGGCAGGAGCTTCTTCAGGGTCCTGTACAGTACACACAGTGTCCAAAAAAAAAAAAAAAGTAAAATGGAGCTGCCCCCACCTGAAACATCTATCCCTGGCACAGGTAAAGTGTACAGAACAGTGTACCTTCCTGTACTGTAGGGGGCGCTACCAGACAGCCAATCAGTGCATACACTTCAGTAATACAGGGGTTTTACCAGTGAATGCCCATTCTGATTGGTCAGTTCTTCCAGCCATTGATACGTTTTGCAGATCTGGACTGTCTGCAGCATTGTATGTTGAGTCTGGTTTCAAGTTACAATGGTCCAGAAAAGACCATTGTATGTTGAAACTACTGTATGTTGAGGCCATTGTAAGTTGAGGGATCATAGTATACACATTTTTAAACAATGTATATTAAAAATATACATATAATAGTATTATCTGCATGATATGAAAGGTTTTTGCAAGTAACAGGTACACTTTAAAAATGTTGCTTAACATAAAAGGTAATTTGAACCATAGTTCATTTTCTGAGGACACAGTGGGGGGGGGGATTTAGCAAAACCTGTCCAAAGGAAAAGTTAGCCAGTTGCCCATAGCAACCAATCAGATTACTTCTTTCATTTTCAAAAGGGTCTCTGAAACATGAAAGAAGCGATCTGATTGGTTGATATGGACAATTGGTCCACTTTTCCTATGCACAGGGTTTGCTAAATCTCCCCTATAATCTCTACTTTTACAGGAGCTTCCAAAACCAACTAACACAAATGTAAATCACAATAATGATAGTCTGTAATACCCCGTAGCAGCTGCTGTTTGTATATAGCACTTTGAAGTTGTATATGTTCTATGTTTACATTCATGCAAGTTCAGCAGTTTAGGATACAAATAGTGACTGCAGGAAAACAGCTGTATTTAGAAAACAATGTTATATTAACAAATCAATAAAGCAGAAAGCATTCATGAAATATACACATGTGCGATCCACTGAGTAAATATAGGATGGCCACCCTCCGTATATACATTCATCACAGGGTATCCTGGCAGCAGAACTAAGAAATCTTTACAGCCTAGACTGATCATCTATATACATTAAGAGACAAAATCATTCATATGGTTGTATTCTGAGCCTCTGTTTACATTATTTCCAAGAAATATATGAATATAATAGATAAACTATGCGGCCCATGGATGCACTCCAAAAAAATATTTATAATAATAATATTAATTAAAAAAAACAAAAAATTAAAAACAAAGAATGTAACTCCACAGGGTGTTCTCCATTATAGATGGTATATCACTTTAAGCATTTTCTTGGTATTTTTGGATTGGAGGGATAAGACAACACCTGTTAGGATACGGTAGGAGAATTGAGCTAGGTATGCTAGTTGAATTTTGGACATCAAGTCTGCAGATGGGGTTGCGATAGGTTGTTCTGGTTTTGGGGGATTACTAGAACCCCCATACCTCCCTTCAGATAAGTTCAGAGAAAAAAATCTTGCTTAAAGGGGTACTCCGGCGCTTTGACATCTTATCCCCTATCCAAAGAATACGGGATAAGATGCCTGATCGCGGGGGTCCCGCCGCTGGGGACCCCCGTGATCTCGCAAACCGCACCCCGTTAAAATCAGTCCCCGGAGCGTGTTCACTCCGGGTCTGACTACTGTCGATCACGGGGCCGGAGCACTGTGACGTCAAGGCTCTGCCCCGTGTGACATCACGCCCCGCCCCCTCAATGCAAGCCTATGGGACGGGGCGTAACAGCTGTCACACCCCGTCCCATAGGCTTGCATTGAGGGGGCGGAGCGTGACGTCACACGGGGTGGAGCCGTGAAGTCACAGTGCTCGGGCCCCGTGATCGACAGTAATCAGACCCGAAGCGAACAAGCTCCGGGGACTTATTTTAACGGGGTGCAGCGTGCAAGATCACGGGGGTCCCCAGCGGCAGGACCCCCGCGATCAGGCATCTTATCCCCAATCCTTTGGATAGGGGATAAGATGTCTAAGCGCCGGAGTACCCCTTTAAGGATAGTTTTAGAATTATGACAGCTATCACCGCCCCTAGACATCTTATGCCCTATCCAAAGGGCCAATGACTTGCGATGCTAAGGCTCGTGACGTCACGGTCACGCCCCCTCCCATAGACCTGCATTAAAAGGCCGTGGCCATGACATCACGAGCCTCCGGCACAGAACCTGACACTCTAAACGAACGCTGGGTGCAGCACGGCGATGGTGGGGGTCCCCAGCGGTGGGCCACCCGCGATCAGACATTTTATCCCTTATACTTTGGATAGGGTATAAGATGTCTAGGGGCGATGTACCCCTTTAAGGAAGAACCTCAGATTTTGTTTGCCAATGTGATTCTATGTCACTCGCAGTATTACTGTAGTGTCATTTCTTTCATTCCAGTACATTTGCATGCATACATCTTGAACTCTTCGAGTCATATGATAACCAGTCTGACAACCAGTAAGTAACTGATTCTACTATGTACACAGCTACATAAAGGGGAAAAAACTAAAACAAAGGGCAGACCAGCGGAGGGCCACTTGTGTGTTACCAAAGTAACTCTAGATCCCTATGCAGATAGCTGAGATATATGGCTGCTTACCAGAAGCAATAAAAAAAAAAAAACTGACGTATTACCCCTGTATGCTGGGGTATAGCAATGGGAAAAACAGCTGCTTGGCTGAGGTCACGGGAGTTGGTAGTCCAGTCCCTGTCATTGAATGAAAGTAATATATCCTGCTACCTGTGTGTTTTGTTTTTAAATAATAAACACCTATTGCTATTCATATATCTCTTTTGGTTTGGATACCCTTCATTCATGGGAGACTTGCAGCGCCTGATAAAGAGGTCTTTTTTCTCCTTATTGTTCTCTAAACCTACTATGTAGCCAGAATGACTGGGCAGCCGACTTCCTGTGAACTACAGAATTATATTATCACATATATGAAGAGATCATATCTACCATAAGAACCCAGGAGTGCAATGATACGGTAGGTTAGTCCATACACTGATCAGCTTCAGAGCTATACAACTCCCATGACTCACAATGCATGTATCTATCTGCTGGGTGCAGATTCTTTAAAGGTGATATATGTTATACACTGCTATGCATAACCACCATCGAGCAGCTCCTATGCTACACTAGCAGCCCAGCACTAGGCCACCAGGGTGCTGTTAACTGTGAGAATGCATAGTAATCTTTAGTTTTAGAGGTTTTGTAAATCTTGTACATATGTGTACATTTGGATTTTAGTATCATTTGTTTTGGGGTGCACTATTATGTTATTAATCATGGTCATCTGGCCATTAGGTTAGGATGATGCATCATCATAGGGTGCAGTCATATTCGAAATTATCTGTATACGTATTAGTTTAGCATTTAGGGCGTGGAAGTGGGGGCACCTCCTCCGCTGCTAGGTAGGTAGGTATAGGTCGCTTTATAGGAGAACTAGAGCGGTCATTGACACCCTGAACAATTTTTTCCTAGTGGCTCCAACAGAGACCTACCTGGACGACTGTTCCTCCTCCCTCCCCTTTCCCTGTATTGGACTCCTAAATGTAAGTCTTTTTTGCACCTGCTTTATGGTATATGAACAATTGCTGTATGTATTCTAATATATGACCATTACATGATCATTGCTGTATGTATATCAATAAATGACCATTGTTGAATACCTATATCTCTTTTGAACAATTTGAGTTGTCTGATGGTGCAAGGATCTTTATATGCCTATATACACCCTGAAATTTTTGATGCAATTATTTATGTGATTGTGCATACGCCTATAATTATTAATTTCGGTCATTATATGTTACTGTACAATTTTTGGTAGATATATTTTAATAGAATAATTAAAAGTTCTATTTTAAAAAGGATTCCTATTGTAATTATAGTTAAATAGTTTATTCCTTGAATCCGACTACTCACCAGTAATCAGTAAGATTTACACTGCTATCTTGCTTGTAAGATCTAACAGAGAAAAATGGAGACAGACTGAAGCTGCATCTCGTAGTAGACAGAAGTTAATGTTACTGATCTATCCTCAAAGCAAGTACCGTGATAAGATTCAGCTCCCTCTCTGCAAAGTCAGAGGCATCATGGGAAGAAATGTAGGCTGTACTAGAAACCATATCAGAGGAGAAGAAGAAATCAAGATGGCAGAAAACCCATGCATACCACATCAACTAAAATAAGAATATACAAAAGGGGCCCACAAATGAAAATATGGCTACTCAGCCATCTTAAGACTGTTTGCGGCTGATGAAAAATGGTCGGGTGCCGAAAACAGATGAGTCAGCTGATTGGTCAGTGCAGAGACCCGACAGATTTCTAGATATGGCCAGGAGAAGCACGCAGCTGTGCCCTCCACTCCCCACTTGAGTGCATCTTTCTGCAATGATTCAGAGTAATTTTTTGTTTTTTTTGTTTAAGCGAGAGCAATGCTTTAGGCTAGAGGGACTGGGCGGGCATCATAGAAGCAGATTTGGCACACCAAACCCCAGCTGTATGAAGAGATTCTGGTGGTTTGGTGTCCCAAAACATAGTGACAGATTCCCTTTGAAGCACCATAGAAATACAAGAATGTCAGATATCAACCCATAACCACCATGTATATAAACAGCCATACATTCCCCTAGACCACAATGGGTTTCAGGGTTTACCTGCTGAGCAATTCTAGACCACTAGGATGACAGTAACTTTATCACTGGTGTCTGGCAGTGCTTGGGTCCTAGGTTAAAATCCCACTAAGGACAATGAGGGAGATTTATCAAACCTGTGTAAATTAAAAGTTGCCCAGTTGCCCCTAGCAACCAATCAGAATGCTTCTTTCATTTTGCAGAGGCCTTGATAAAAAATGAAAGAAGCGAGCTGATTGGTTGCTATGGGCAATTGGGCAACTTTTCCTTTGCACAAGTTTTGATAAATGTCCCCCAATATCTGCAAAGGAGTCTATAGGTTTTCCACATGTTTGTATGAGTATTCTCCCACATTCCAAAAACATACTGATAGGTGCATTTACATTGTGAGCCCCAAAGGGGACAGGAAGTGATTTGACTGATTTAAAAAGCAATGTGGAATATGTGGGTGCTATATAAAGGATTATTATTATTACCTATCCCACATAAAAGCATGATGTAACTGTATGTAGAAAGTTTGCAAAATCCCAATAACTGGGTCATTTTCCGTGGTCATTGTGGGACCCAATGTAAATGGAAACGCTCCTTTAAAAATCCTGGACATGTAAATGAGCACTGAACCTCTAGTGCTTCTAGCATAGTGTTCACACTGCAAACTCTGAGCACTACACATTCAAGTTGAAGTAATATACACAATAGTTAACTAAATGTGCAAGAGCTTGTGGTTGTATGTGTATATATATATATATATATATATATATATATATATATATATATTTATTTATTTTTTTTATTTTTTTATTATTATTATATATATATATTTTTTTTTTTTAAAGAGACTAGAATTGGATTTTTCTTTGGTTACTAACTAAAACATCATCTGTCTATTGTTATCATTTCCGGTTTACACAACTTCCTTTTGATGGAACAGTTTTGTTACAAATCGATATATTCTACAAAAAAGGCACACAGGCAAAAACATACAATGAGAGCACATGTAACCACTGCCAAAGATGCAAGTTTAGGCAAACGCAACGCACAAAATGCTATTGCAGTGCAAAAAGATATTTTAGTCTATACTGCCACCTACTGACAGTCACTGTTAATGGCTAAAAGAAATCACCATGCACCTCACATTTCCAAGATCAGGATTTTTTTCCCCCTTCAAATTAATCCCGTTTACAAAAGGGAATTGTTTGTGGTTACATTGAAGTAGATGGACTTGGCTCATCTGCGAGTACCACGTACACGCGAGTGCCGACCCTATTTCTACAAATTGGTTGTGGTTACAACTGCCTTAAGTTTTTGTCTGGATTTTGGACAAAGCTGGGCTGACTACAACCAACAGTGCTCGTTCACATTGGATGTAAATAAGTCTCTCAAAGTCTAGCTGAGTGTGCATGTGTATGGGGGGTGTTGGGAGTAAGTGGTCAACACAAGGGTGTAACATGTAACCATGGGGTCCAGGAGCTGAGATATGGTGTGAGGCCCCACTATTTTTTTCCATTTAATACTTCCTTAAAAACTAAGCATTTTCCTAATATACTTCATTAAAAAATTTGATTGCTAAAGATGTGAAAAACAGGTTTAAAAAAAAAGGACCACTAGGGGTCTCTCCTGCAAACAAACCCAGAAAATTCAGCCTTTTTTTGGTCCTTTTTTTTAAAAAGGACCAAAATCTATGAGGGGAGGGAGGTGTGGTTTTCTCCATGCTGCTCCTCAGAGCACAGACAAGATGCAGACAGCTTGCAGCCTCTTTAGGAGAAGCATTCACATGCACAGTTACAAGCATTACAAGGTTCTAAACTATCATTTTATGAATTATTTCTTGTGTATGTGCACCATATAGGTTCCACATGGCTACTTTAGGATTATAAAAAACATGCACTATTTCTGCTGTCCTTGCACCATAGTTTCACATGGCTGCATTAGTTATATAGAGCATGCATTCAGCCAATATACTTTGCAAAAGTAAAAATGTTTGTGCAGACCTCTTGACAGGGGAGAGGGGAGGAGCTTATCATGCTCCAGAGGAAACACCTCCAGCCTTTGAGAGGAATTCCGAAGTCTAATCACAGATATGCATAGACCAAAAGATATTTTACATATAAACACATGCGTATTATAATGCATACAGGTCTTAGGTCACATTACTACCCTGATTTAAGCATTTTTTTTTCTTACTGATGACAGGAACGATTTAAGATTTGGGCCCCGGAGAAACTGTTAAGTCTGTTACCCTGATAGTTATGCCATGGGGAAAGACATATCTAAGATATAAGATCACCTCATCAAATAATTTGTGTAAAGTTGGTTGCCACTTTAGCTTACGATTTACAATGGGTTTCACACACTGGCTAGATTATAATAAGAGGACTCCCTGGGTACATACCTCACGAGTGCAGGTGATCCTCCGAGGGTGAGGAGCTTCCTGCTGCAGCTGATACACTATGGGAAGAGCAACATAGGAAGGGATTACAATAATATGTATATACCAATGCCCCATAACCAATTATTGCACCAGGCTGATTCTCATCCCCATGGTGCTTACAGACTGAACTGATCAGTCTACAAGCCTAAAACAGCTGAAAGCAGGTTGATATTAGTGACTATTACTTTAGGCTTTATATAGGTCCCATTATGAATTATTACTCAGAGAGGCGACAAAAAATGCCTCTACAAATGGTCCCACGAACATCATAAGATAAGGATTTATACTGGAAATGATTAAATAAAAATACTCGTTTTACAAAATACTAGATGCTGTAGCACTTGTTCTTAAAATTCTGTATTGTGCCCTAAACTGAGAGCCGAGTGTTACTATTTTCCTGATAGGACAGGGAATCAGAAGGTTTAAGGGACACACTTTCTAGACAAAAAAAATTATAACATTCATACATTTCCTGGAGGAATAACAGAGTAATGGAATAAGAAATTATGCTCCAGAATTCTTTTATGGGTAAGGGTGCATTCACACTCCATTTTTGAAATATAGTTCCCTTATCTGGTTTCTGATGAATAACGGATTCCTCAAAACCGGACTAAACTGTATCAAAACGTGTGTACAAATTTTAAAACCGTATTTGGTTTGAAAAATTATGTCCGGTTGCACCCGTTTTTTAAGAAAAAAAACGCATACATTTTTTTTACTTTTCACTCCATTATGAATAAAGTTCCACTTGTTTGATTGAAATAAAAAAATAAAAAAACCTGTGCAAACCAGATGGAAACGTACGCACACACAGTTCTGTATGGTTTCCATTGACTCCCATGTTAAAAAAATAAATAAAAAACTTATACGGTTTAATATGGTTTTTCACCCAGACCAAAAACTGTGGTAGGCTACGGTTTTGGCTACGGGGAAAAAAAAAAACCAGACAAAACCGTACAAGGTGCAAAACAGATGCAACCAGATGCATCTTTTGGCATACGGTTTTCAATGAAGAGTCAACGCATTGAAAACGTATACGGGAACTGTATTGCAAAAACGTGGTGTGAATGCACCCTTACTCAATTATTATCTAAAACAACCATGCCAGGTCCTCTGTTAGGCTGGGTTCACACCACGTTCTTTGCAATACAGTTCCTGTATCAGGTTTTTGATTTAAAAAAAATGGATTCCTCAAAACCTGACTAAACTGTATCAAAACGTGTACAAATTTTAATCCGTATACGGTTTGAAAAATGATGTCCGGTTTCATCCATGTTTTAAGAAAAAAAATGTATACGTTTTTAACTTTTCATTCCATTATGAATAAAGATTCACTTGTTTGAAATTCCAAGAAAAAAAACAGTGCAAAGTCAAAAACCATATGGAACCGTACACACATAAGGTTCTGTACAGTTCCTATTGACTTCCATGTTAAAAAAAACGTATACGATTCAATACGGTTTTCACCCGGACCAAAAACCGTGGTAGGCTACGGTTTTGGGTACAGGAATAAAACTGACAAACCATACAGGATGCAAAATGGTCACAACATGATGCATCTTTTGGCATATGGTTTTCAATGAAGAGTCAATGCATACGGTTTTCAATACGGTTCCGTACGGTTTTCAAATTTAAAACGTATACGGGAACTTTATTGCAAAAAACGTGGTGTGAATCCAGCCTTAGAAGGTGATGCTGTATGCCAAAGTAAGTGAAGGGGTTCAGTTGAGGGATCCCACTGAAATGGATCGGAACCAGACCCGGTATCAGATGACTATCTGCCCCCTTCCTAATTAGGTATCAGGATCAGTGCATGCACGAGAGAAGAAAATCACTCTGACACACAGTTCAGCAAATGATACTTCCTGTATTTACAACAGTTACAAGGGTTTTTATAGACTCATGCAATGTGCCGTGTATAAAACTATACATCATGAATAACTGTCCTTGTAATTGGTTTCTTCCATCTGCAGGTGTTCTTTATCCAGGATGTGGTCTTATCATCTTGGGTGTAGCTCTCTCTATAGGCACTATCTTATACACATTGTTTTCAAAACGATGGGAGGGGGAGCAAGCTAGTGAGTGGCCATTTTAGCTAGCATATTCTAAATAGGCATTTTAGCTTATCCATTACTCCACTAGATCAATACTTTTCTGGTTATCTGTAATTAACCTGTAGGTTCTAAAAAGAGGCTACGAAATAGAGATCAACTAGAAGACATTTTCAGAAATGTATCAAATATAATCACTTATGGGTATATTCACATGTACAGTATCCTGTATATATTTGATGTGCATGATTTGTATGTGTGAATGTATTTGTATGTATGAATAGACCCTAAAGGGGTACTCTGGAATTTTTTATTTTTTTTTGATCAAATCGTGACAGACAATTTAAAAGATTTGCAAATTACTTCTATTTAAAAATTTTAAGCCTTCCCATTGTTATCAGCTGCTGTATGCTCCAGAGGAAGTTGTGTAGTTCTTACCAGTCTGACCACAGTGCTCTCTGCTGACATCTGTCTACGTCCCAGTGGCCAGACCCCCGAGATCAAACATCTTATCCCCTATCCTTTGGATAGGGGATAAGATGGCTACGGGTGGAGTACCCATTTAATTATAACAAAAAAGCCTTTCAGTATCAATGGCTCATGCATGTAAAAGAAAAACAAAGTGACCACTAATTTTAGCCCCTAGTCGTCTCTACAGGAGGGATGACGGATCTTGACAGATACTGCTCCACCAAGTAGACAACATCTTCCCAGCTTAGCAGTGTAAGGAGCCAGGTAGGGTGTTTTATTCCATAGACTACAGTACTCCTGACATATTATACTTGTGTCTCCTCATTGGCAGCACTCATCACAATGACTAGAGGACTACATCATGATCTTTATCACATCTGTGTTTCTAACACTACTTATAATAGCAGTATCTATGCAGTTGTTTCCTTTCTGAATTATGGAAATTTCCTGATCACAGATTCCAAAAATGATGTCTGACAATTCCGGTCATGTGTTCTGCACAAGGCATAAGGATATTTCAAGCTAAAAGTTTATCTCCACTGTACAACACAAAGTAATTTTAGGTCCAGAATACTGCGCTCAATCATTCCTTACTGTATCACGATAGTGTCGGGAGCTCCATTGAACGGGGGTTGTTCAGACTAGGGATGTCCTGATACCAGTTTTTTAAGACCGAGTGAGAGTACCGATAATTTCTTTTTTTTTCAAAGTACTCACCGATACCAATTATCGATACTTTTTCAATGTCAAATTTTTGTTTTTTTCTTTAATGGGAAAAATAGTTTTTTTTTTTTTTTTTTTTTTTTAGAGGGCTTTTCTTTTAATTAAACTTTTTGAAAAGGGGGCGATTACAATTTTTTATTGGGAAGGTTTTAATTCACATTTATTATAATTTTTTACACATTTCTTCCCTCACTTTTTTAGTCCCCGTAGGGGACTATTACATGCGCTCTGTAGATTGCATACACTGATCAATGATATGCCATAGCATAGCATTGATCGTTGTTAACGGCGCTCCTTTACTGATGTCTGGCATGGCTGGCAGTAGTAAAGGAGCAACGATCGGATGCACAGAGCAGGTAAGGGACCTGCGGCCGTCCTCTCACCTGATCAGGACACCACGATTTCACCGCGGTGATCCCAATCAACATCCCTAACCTACCGGCAGTAAATCTCAGGACTTTCTCAGAACATGCTGTTGCCTACAACTGTCAGAGGGAGCTTAAAGGGGTACTCCGGCACTAAGAGATATTATCCCCTATCCTGGGGACCCCCGTAATCTTCCACGCCGCACCCCGTTAGAATCAGTCCCCGGAGCATGTTCGCTCCTGGTCTGATTACTGGCAATCACGGGGACAGAGCATAGTGACGTTAAGGCTGCGCCCCCTCAATGCAAGCCTATGGAGGGGGCGTGGCAGCTGTCACGCCCCCTCCCATAGGCTTGCATTGAGGGGGCAGAGGGTGACGTCACATGGGGCGGAGCCGTGACATCACTATGCTCCATCCCCATGATCGCCAGTAATCGGACCTGGAGCGGGCACGCTTCGGGGGCTGATTCTAACGGGGTGCGGCGTGGAAGATCACGGGGGTCCCCCGCGATCAGGCATCTTATCCCCTATCCTTTGGATAGGGGATAAGATGTCTTAGCGCCAGAGTACCCCTTTAAAGGGAAGCATTCATGTTGAACAATGTTTTCCAACCAGGGTGCCTACAGCTATTGCAAAACTACAACTCCCAGCATGCTGCACCATTATATTCACACAGAAAAATTTGCATTGCCTTCACACAGTCAAGTCTCACTTTAAACAATAAAACTGTGAATACCCAGAGATTCTGCATCAAACTCAGTACTGCATGAATGGGCCTAAGAGTTTAGGGCATAATGTTTGTGCAGTTAACAAAATTTCTATACTCCCTCTAGTGGCCACTGTACAGCAGAAAAAAAAAATTTAAATAAAAATTTTGACTAGCCACAGAGACATGTTAAAAGATTTGAGGGGTCTCAGTGCTGAGATCTCCCCCACTATGAGCTTTGTGCGTTCTCTCCCGACTGTGTCACAAGACCTGGGCAGACTTACAATGTAAGTCTATAAGGTTGTACGAGTCTCATAGACACAAACTGGGGAGAGGGACATGCGGCCAACCGTTTTCTCTCACTGCTCGATCTCGGCCAGGATCTGTACACTTAGACCCTGACCGATGAAAACTTTTGACATCCCCCCCCCCCTTTCTTTTTTCTTTTACAAGTGCGCTTTCAAACCTGTCTTTGTTGCGGATCTGGAGCTCTGTATCAGAAAAACGAAGCTCTGACAGCCATCAGGATACATTAAGAAATTATGCAGCACATCATTTAACCTACATAAAAGCTGAATATCTCTGCAAACACTATTGTTTTTTTGCACTGATTAGGGGCTATTAAACAGAATTTCTTTATTGGCATATATCTTCAGCTTTTAAAATTTGTCAGGTTGCTTTTACATTGGTATTGGAGATTAGGGCCCTTATCGTCATCTCTGTCACCTAACATCTCAGATGGTGTTCATGTAGGAGAGAGTGGTTTTATTGAGTGAAGGACCCCCTGCTCTCTTAGCAGACTGTGACATTGCTGGATTTAGGTTTAAAAAATGAAATCCACTTTAAGGATACGTTCACACGTACAGGATCCTGCGCGGATTTGATGCGCAGGATTTGTAACTGCAGATTTGAAGCTGCGCTCAGTCATTTCGTTTACATTGAAATCTGCAGCAGGAAATCCTGCGCATCAAATCTGCGTACGTGTGAACGTACCCTAAAAAGGTTTTTTCTGTGACCATATAATTTATGGCTTATCCACAAGACAGGCCATCAATCGCTGTTCGTAGCTCCACACTACATAGCGACTGGTGCTGTAAGGACTGCACTGTTCATTGAATTGTGGAGTGTCAGGAAAATGCAGTTCAGCTCCTATTCACTGTTTTCTTGGGAATCCATTACTAAATTTCAGGGAATGCTGGTTGGGAAACATTGAATTAGGGTGTATTCACACGTACAGGATCTGCTGCATATTTTCTGCAGCTGATTTTGCTACCCATTGACATTAATAGGTAGCAAAATCGGCTGCACAAAATAAGCAGCAGATCCTGTACATGTGAATGTACACCTACAGTATATCAATCTACAGTATTCCATTCCAGTTCTATAAAAACCTAGGATAACTCTTTAAATGGTAATAGCTGTCAGTAAAGTGTAGCTGTCGCTTAAAAAAAAAAATCTTTTGACATATCAAAAATTTTGACTGGTCGGGTCTAGGAGTTCAGACCCGATCGAGCCGGGAGAGAAGTGCTGATGACTGAGACAATCCCATAGACATGGGGTACTCAACTACTTTAAAGGGGTACTCCACCCCTAGACATCTTATCCCCTATCCAAAGGATAGGGGATAAGATGTCTGATCGCGAGGGTCCCGCCGCTGCGGACCCCCGCAATATAGCATGCAGCACCCACCTGTTACTGCTCCGGAAGCGCTGGAGGGTCTGGCTCCCGACCACGGGGACGGAAGATTGTGACGTCAGGGCTCCGCCCCCGTGTGACATCACACCCCACCCCCTCAATGTAAGTCTATGGGAGGGGGCGTGTCACGCCCCCTCCCATATACTTGCATTGAGGGGGCGGGGCTTTATGTCACACGGGGGCGGGGTCCTGATGTCACAATCTTCCATCCCTGTGGTCGGGAGCCAGACCCTCCAGCGCTTCCGGAGCAGTAAGAGGTGGGTGCTGCATGCTATATTGCGGGGGTCCCCAGCGGCAGGACCCCCGCGATCAGACATCTTATCCCCTATCCTTTG
The DNA here is from genome assembly GCF_029499605.1 of Hyla sarda. Classification (NCBI taxonomy): domain Eukaryota; kingdom Metazoa; phylum Chordata; class Amphibia; order Anura; family Hylidae; genus Hyla; species Hyla sarda. Next base: position 57,421,724 of record NC_079196.1, read on the forward strand.
GATAGGGGATAAGATGTCTAGGGGTGGAGTACCCCTTTAAGTAAGGGTCCGCTTATCCATCTCTTTCATCAGGTGAAGGCCCGAGCTGAAGGCCCGATTTACACAAAGTCACTATACTGCTGTGTAAAAAAAGGAGTGCTCTCTCTTGTAGAAATTGATTATCCTAATAAGGCACGTGTAATGATAATGAGTGCTTTGGCCTTTTCTAGTCAGGTCTGGCCAATGCTAATTGAGCAGTCTGGATCCGTCTGCGTCATAGGGGAAGTGCTGGGAGCAGAGTGTTCCCTCTTAATGCTCAGATATTTAGTTGTATTGGTGTCTTAAAGGGGCTATCCAGTTAACACTTTTTTCTAACCAATGTGCCCAGGTTGTAATTTAAAACTAAAACATCTCTGTTCACCTCCTTTGTAACCTTTGGTATCAGTGCCCAGTCTCCTCAGGTCTGTACTTTCCTGTGCTTAAGATGGCAATGAAGTGCAGCAAGGGCGGAGAGTAGGCATCGATATGAGGGGCTATGAGTGAGCGAGGATAACAAGTAGAAGCTTTTTTTTTTTTTTAAATTCAATTATAAAGCCTGGGCACATTGGTTAGAAAACGTTCGCAAGCGTTATATATGTTAAAATCTGCTGACTGGTTCCCTTTAACCCCTTAAGTACCCCTATGAAAAACTTTTTTTTTTTTTTTTTTTTTTTAATCAACTGGTGCCAGAAAGTTAAACAGATTTGTAAATTACTTCTATTAAAAAATCTTAATCCTTCCTGTACTTATTAGCTGCCGAATACTACAGTGGAAATTCTTTTCCGTTTGAAACACAGAGCTCTCTGCTGACATCATGAGCACAGTGCTCTCTGCTGACATCATGAGCACAGTGCTCTCTGCTGACATCCCAGTCCATTTTAGGAACTGTCCAGAGTGAAAGGAAATCCCCATAGCAAACATATGCTGTTCTGGACAGTTCCTAAAATGGACAGAGATGTCAGCAGAGAGCACTGTGCTCACAATGTCAGCAGACAGCTCTGTGTTTCAAAAAGAAAAGAATTTCCGCTGTAGTATTCAGCAGCTAATAAGTACAGGAAGGATTAAGATTTTTTTAATAGAAGTAATTTACAAATCTGTTTAACTTTCTGGCACCAGTTGATTTAAAAAAAAAAAAGAAAAAAAAAAAATGTTTTTCACCAGAGTACCCCTTTAAGGACTTAGCCAATTTTCGTTTTTTCCTCCTCTCCTTTTAAAAATCAAAGCTTTAAATTTTGCACCTGCAGACCCATATAAGTGCTTGTTTTTTGCGCCACCAATTATACTTTGTAACTACATCAATCATTTAATAAAATCCACTGCAAAACCAAAAAATATATATTTGTGTAGTGAAATTGAAAAAAAAAAAAGCCATTTAGTAACTTTTGGGGGCCTCTGTTTCTACACAGAGCAATTTTCGGTAAAATTGACACCTAATCTTTATTCTGTAGGGGATACCCAATATATGTAGGTTTTGTTTTATTTTACGATGTGAATTCTAGTAAAAGAAAACAGACATGGTCGCACATCCACAATTTGTATAATGATGTGATTGCTTCTCAGCATAAATTCAAAAACTAACAGGTTGTTAGTATACATTTTGATCAAAAGATACAAGCCCAATCGCCACGTCAAAGCCACCTATTCAGAGTGGGTCCCTAACATTCCTAGCAAAATACAAATTGCGGATGTGCGACCATGTCCGTTTTCTTTACTTGAATTCACATTTTGTTTTATTTTACTACTTTAAAAAAATTAAAACTACATGCACAAAAATTAGTACGCTTAAAATGGTCATCTTCTGACTCATAACTTTTTTTATTTTTCCGCATACAGGGCTATATGAGGGCTCTTTTTTTGCACTGTGGTCTGTAGTTTTTAATTGATACCATTTTGTTTTGATGGGACTTTATGATCACTTATTAAGAATGTACAATTTTAGACTGATATTTTTTTTACGTGTACGCCACTGACCGTGCAGTTTAGCTAACCTTATTTTATTTCCAACCGCTGGGACCTCCGTGATCTCCTGTACGGGGCCCCGGCAGTGCGCAGGAATGGGGCGTATCTGTCCCCAGCATGATGCGGAGGCCACGTCATGCAGGGTCAGAGCGCTCCCTTCATGCGGACTGTTGGGTCCCCGTACAGGAGATCGAGGAGGTCTCAGCGGTCGGACCCCCGCAATCTATAACTTATCCCCTATCCTTCAGATAGGGGATAAGTTATATACCACTACAATATTTCTTTAAAATGGTTGTCAGTTTGTCACCCATTATTTTATAACTAGGAGTACAAGTAAAGAAAGTTAAAAACTACTAATACAGCTTGTCAGTGGGATTTGTGGTGTATTGGAGCTAAAGATCTGCTGCATTATCACACGTAGCCCATGTTAGCAGAAAGAAGCTGCAGTTTTCTCATAGTGGATAACCCTTGTTATTCATAAAGTAAAGGGTAAGTAATTTTATATTCCCTTTTTTTAAAGGAATATGTCTTTAATTGTATCTACATCTTATTTTCTCTTTTTTTTCTGTTTAATTGTTGCCTGTAGAAAGATTTCCTGTTTGCCTGATTAGATCACAATGGCAGCTGCTCCAACACATTTATCAGCCGACACTTTGACAGCATGTTCTTTCCCGTGGCGTCAATGTGTACTTTTCTGGTGTAGTAGGTCTGATAGATGGAGTTTACCATATTGTAGAATACTTACAGTAAGATTTCCACACAGGAGGCCTGTATTCATCATTATCTGAAATGAAAAGAAAAACAGCGGTCAATGACAAGTTACAATGATAAGCACTTAAAAATGACATCTTTATATATAATAAAAAGCCAACCAGACCAAATCACACTGTGTATTTGGGTAACACTATATTTAATGTTAATAATGAGTGCAAAAATCCTGTTACACCATTTTAGTAACCAAGCTCCAATAGGAACTTTTTACATCAATCAAAAAAAAAAAACTGGGCACCCACTACAGCAGTGGTCCTCAAATGGCGGATTCCAGTCTGAACTAGGACCACAGCCACTGGTTTCCAGACCCATGACCACCACCTGATGGCTAAACGCAAGGGGGACCGCCTAACAAAAATGCAGAATTGTGACTGTTCAGTCTGCTATTAACATTGCTGGGGCAGGGATCTCAGCACTGACTGCAGCCATCGCTTTCCGCCACGAGGAGCACAGAAAACAATTAGTGCTTCCCTCTTAAGTGCGTGTTGGTGAGTGAAACAACCAAAGAGTGCTCCATTCAACCTGAAGAGGGAAGCATTGGTTAGTGCGCTCCTGGGTAAGTGGGAGACTCCTTTTGCTGCTTATCCTGGTCCCCCCCCCCAATGCCACAAGGTCCCATAAACGCATCCAGATCTCCCTACTGCCACACAGTGTCCCCATGTCCCACACTGCCCTGATGTCCCCCAATGCCACACACTGCCTTCCCCATTTCCGCACACTGAACCCGGGTGTCCCGCTGTCACACACCTCCCCCATGTTCCCGGCTGCCACACTCTGCCTCCAACATTGCCTCACTCTTCCTCCATGTGCCCCATCACCGCACACTGCCCCCTTAACCCCTGCTGCCACACACTGCTCCCATGGGTCCTGCTGTCACCACGTCCTACACTGCCTCCCTTATTACCACCCACTTACCCATCATCTTTACTGCTGGCGTACGGCTCCGACCTTCACCTGACAACAGACCTGGGCAAGTGAACTTTTGGGAAAAGTCGTTAAGTACCCCAGTCCTTCGACTACGCCCCTCACTACTTAATCAATCAGGAAATTTAGATGTATGAAGTCCACAAGGGTCTGCTCTGCTCTAACACAGGAGGGTCCTAAATGTGACATGCCCTTTTACAGTCATATGACCTATTAAAACATGGAGGTAAAAGAGCGGATTTAGAAGCAAATGTAGATATATGTTTTAAGATCATAAAACCCACATCTAGTAACTGAACTTCCCGTTACGCATTTATAAAGTATGCCGTATGCCTCTAGGGAAATGTAAAGAAAAAAGGGATCTTTGAAAATAAATTTTCCTAACTCATCTTATCCACGAAAACACATAAAAGCAGACACCACCATTCAGCTTCTGGCTGCCGTCCACTAAGTGAAGCCCAGAGCACAGTATTCTCTTTATGGCGGTGACCTCATGAGATCGCTCTTTAATAAGCTCTGGCCACGGCTGCAGAGACGAAGATCAGAGCATGAAATGGAATTAAAATAACTAACTGCGATACATGACATAAGCTGCGTATATAAAAAAACATAACCATACAGATCTGCTACGTTACAGGGTAAACACAAGGCGCTGCCCTTGCTAAACACAAAGATCTTATGAAAAAAGAAAAAAAACGGACAGAATTATTGATTCTTTCCAAGACGGCAAGAGCGTTCAATAGCTGTGACCCTGTGCAACCTTGCCTTAAAGAGACTGATGTGTCTATTAGATGCCCTAATCGCTGGAAGCTACGGCACCCACTGAATGTAACTCCCCTCCCCCAGCTGGAAGCGCCCTGATGGGGCTGAATATCAGCACTTAGCTAGGTTATAATATGCTATAATTATATAAAGTGCTCTTGAAGCCAGGGAGTGGCTTCCAATCATAAACTGGGCGATATAGGATAGGTTAATAGGTTATTAGAGGGATTGTCTCCTCATGACAACCCTTTAAATGGAGCTGGCCCTGCTATCCGCTGATTGACAGGCAGACGGGCTTTGTTGTCATTCTAGCATGCAGCGTCTCAACCAGCCATACTGCAGTGGCCACTACAGGAGAACTCAAATAATGCTGATACTATACCAGTGTTTCCCAACCAGGGCGCCTCCAGCTGTTGCAAAACTACACCTCCGGGCATGCTGGGAGTTGTAGTTTTGCAACAGCTGGAGGCGCCCTGGTTGGGAAACACTGCCATATACATTAGCAGCCAAAACATCTAATGTAGCGTTTCCCAATCCAGCTGTTGCAAAACTACAATTCCCAACGGCTGTCTGGGTATGCTGGGAGTTGTCGTTATACAACAGCTGGAGGCACATTCGTTGGGAAACACTGATTTAAAGGGGTTATCCAGAAAAAAACATAGAGATATATATATATTATATATATATATATCTCAACTGGCTCCAGAAAGCTAAGAGAGCACTGTTGCCAGACAGAAAAGAACAACTCAACTTCAGCAGCTGATAATTATTGGAAGGATAAAGATTTTTTAATAGAAGTCATTTACAAACCTGTCTAACTTTCTGGAGCCAGTTGATCTATAAAAAAAATAGTTTTTTCCTGGATAACCCCTTTAATGCATATGATGGTCTCCATACTCTCCTCTAACCGCAGGTGTAAAGGGAGGGAAGGATTCGGCTTGTTGGATTTCTACTTTCCAATCCTTTGTATTCAGGGATAAGCTGCAGCCAGGAGTCTGGAAACAGGTTCACCACCACTAAAAACACAGACATACTGCAGGTGTATAGGTGGGATCAGTACACAGCTGTCTAATGTGAGTTGCCAGATTAAAAGTAACTGATCGGCGGGGGTCTGAACACTGGAATCCCCCCCCCCCCCCCCCAATGATGAGAATGGAGGTCACTTGGGCCCCCAAATGAACAAAGTGTCTGTGCGCATTCTAGACCACTGCTGTATTCACTCCCTATGGGACTTCTGAACACTCCAAAGAGCTGAATATGCTGAATGTTCAAAAGTCCCATAGACACTAAATGGAGTGAGGATGGTTCTTATGATCGATGGGCGTCCCAGTGGCCAGATCCCCATCAATCCGCTAGTTATCGCCTATCCTGTGGATAGGAAAGAGCTATTAATCTTGAGATAACCCTTTAAGATAGCTGTTGGCCAGGACCTATTACTTCCGCCTTCTCCATACACACTCAGACTGGCTGAGCATGCATGTTTACCAATAGGGACAGGGGAAGAGGCCGCTGCCAGAGACCTCCGGTAATGTCATACAATTGGGCATGATAAACTCCAACATACCCAAAACAATCAGAAAAGAGTCTCTATGCCCCTGTACACATTAGATCAGTGTTTCCCAACCAGGGTGCCTCCAGCTGTTGCAAAACTACAACTCCCAGAATGCCTGGACAGCCAAAGGCTGTCCAGGCATGCTGGGAGTTGTAGTTTTGCAACATTTGGAGGCACCCTGGTTGGGAAACACTGCATTAGATGTACAGCTTGTCCAGGAAATTTAGCCAATAATCATCTAGTGTATATATAACTACCTTTAGTGGCTCTATGCTCTGGCTCCCATAGGGGGACCCTCTTCTTGATGTCCATATGCCCAAATAGCATTCCAATACAATAATAAGCACTTGCATTTCCCATAAAAAATGATGTAGTAATAAACTTCATTGATAAGAATATTGGTAAATATCTAGTAGTGATTTCTTTTTTACATATTTCCAGAACAATAGAAGAACACAACAAAGATGTTCCAAAACGGTTATTGTATGTGGGATGCAAATAGTTAAAGACAGCGAGCCAGGAGATCTCCATGGGCTGTATACAGGTTGCTGTAAATGTCAATATAAATCACTTATTGTGGGATTATTCCTGCTTGTAAATGGAGAAAATCTGACAGTAATTATATATAGGAAAAAGCATAAACAGCCAATGCCTAACAAACAAGATAATCATGGCCAATGCAACAAGGAATAAAAAAAAAACTCAAAGATTCCCAAAGGAGGGAAACTAGGGGAAACAATCTGATTTAGCGCTAGATTATATAACCTCCCACCTTCTGCTGGGGTTTGTTATATTCAGCTTGGATCAGCACATCCTTTCCTGTCAATTCAATACAACCTGAAAACTTTCACTCACCCTTCCCTTGTTGTGTAACCGGAGAGCAGAAAAGGAAACACTAAGGAAGCGGCAGCAAACAAAGCGCAAACTGCTGGAGAAAAACACACATGCAACCTGAAGACAAAAAAATCCACTAAGATAAGACCAGAAGATTATGACGAGAATGATGACTGGAGAGGATCTGTGGATCACATGTGATGGTCTATGTAATGCTCCCACCGGTGTGGACCCCCTTGGACACTTACCAGTTTGGCTTTGGGCCAAACTTGGGGCAGAATATCTGAGTGGAATCCGCCGGGAAAATTCCCCTAAAAAATTACACTGATTTCAATGGGATTCTGCTTCACTGTGTACATGGAAGGATTTTGGTGTCCACAGAAATTGTCATTGTTTCTGCATATTCAGCTTACAAATACATTGCTGTCTATGGAGACAGCACATTTCTGAGCGGTCCTAGCGCCAGCAGAACATGGAAATGTGCAGAATGTTCACCTGTGTTTTTCCCTCATGTGTGAACATAGCCAAAGTGTTTCCCTGGTTTTCACCGTTTATCCCACTCCAGGATGCAGAAGCTGGACTTCAGCTGCAGGGGAGATACCAGGTCGCTACTGCAAGAGTGATCCCCGGTTAAGTGGCAGCTGGCCAGAATGTCCCAGAGCCAAGCGCCAGGGATACAGGCAGGTGGGAAAAGGTGATGCTAGAGATGGTATTAGCGCAGCAATAGTCTGATGAAGTAAAGCAGACTTGGTGTTATAGCTGAGCTGGAGCTGTTAAAAGACCTGAGCTGAGGAGCACAGATGCAGCCAGGTGGAGCAGGCTTGTTCAGCAGACGAGGAGCGGCTATCAATCCGGGTCATGCACTGGTGAATCAGGACGGTACAAACAGGATCAGACAGAGGCAGAGTCAGGTAACTGGCTTGGGTCAGGAACACAGTAGATCATAAAAGCAGCAGATTCCCTCGCTAGCAGTAAAACTACACTATTGCTCAGGCACCACAGGAAGGGAGGAGTGCTCTCATATTGTTGAGGAATATCTTTGACACTAGGGCCTAATATGTAGGAGCAATATAGGTGGTGCCTGGAAGGAATTCGAGGATTACAGGAATTAGGGTGCACACAGACCTTTAAAGAAATACCCTTTGCACGTGTGGTTCTAAAGGGGCAGAGTAGAGTTAGGTGGAGCAGAGCCATATTACAGGTAAAGGAACCTCAGGACAAGACATATGGTGGTAGTCAGAGAAAAAACAATACTAGAGATATAAAATAATAGAAAAAAATATATGTTGGTTTTTAGACATAAGGTATGAATACTATTAGGGATAGTTAATATAGATTGGGTAACAGTGTGTCCTATTCAGCCCATGATAGGAGTGAGGGGGTTGGTATATTAGATAGGGCAGAGGATGGTGAGAGACATGTAATGCCAGCGTAGGGGTGGTAAATCTTTATTGAATCCATAACATGAATGTGGGGAGCTGAAGTATTAGATCTGGCTGAAGATGGTCGGAGACATATAGAGCCAGTATAATGGGCCTATATTGTGGAAAAGAGTGGAGATATGCATAATAAACAGTACATAAAAGATATAAATATATATGCAGGACTCAGAGGTAAAAATAACAATAAAATGACAGTGTTCAATTAAAAACAACTGTGCCAGTGAAATGATTGACATGGTTAAAGGGAGCATTCAATCATTTCAATGAGGCCTGTGGAAACCAGTGTGAAGTTTGTATATCCAATCGTTCTCTCTCTTACTGAGGGTGGATTATCTTTGGATATACTTTCTATGGGGGTGATGGAGTGGAAGTTTTGGCCATGGTGCTGAGTAATATGCCTGGAAACACTATGCAGGAGACCATTGGTGGCATTGTTCTTATGCTTTGTAATTCTTTCCCGTAGGCACCTAATGGTTCTCCCCACATACTGTATACCACATTGGCATTCTAAAAGGTATACCACATATTGAGAGGAACAGTTAAGCACTGTTTTGATATGAAAGGTCTCTCCCGTGGTTCAAGATGAAAAGGTTTTAGCACGATGGTTAAGGTTTGCACGGCATTTGCAACGGACATTTATACATCTATAAGAGCCTGTGGTAGAAGAAAAAACTCACGGGTTGGGAACTGTTGGTTTTGGGTCTACTGGGTGCTACAATATTACGAAGTGTTTTGCCTCTCCTGAACGTGAGAGTATCTCGTTAAAAGGGGCCAGTTTGTGGAAGATGTCTTTGATATGTTTATGTTCCCTGGTATAAGTGGTAATAAAGATTATGGACCAGTCTTAATCGTGGTTTCCTTCACCTTTGTCAAGCATTCAAGCTGTGATAAAGTGCTAGCCCTTCTTAAAAGATGAATCCACAATGGCCTTTAGATATTTCTTAGCCTTAAACCTTTAAATTGTTTAAATTGCCCATAGGGCACATTTATGAGCCATTTATTATAATGTAAGCTGGTAAAATCGAGGTAGCTGTTGCTATCCACTTTTAAAAAAAGGTTTTGGTGTTTAAAGATCCTTATTCATTGTGAAAAATAACATCTAAAAATTCAGCATTGTCATTAAAAACCATTATGCGTAAAATGGAGACCCCCAAGTTTTGTTGTTCTGGAAGGATAAGAATTCATCAAGTAAAACAGTAGACCCAGTCCAGATTAAAAAAAAAGATGTCATCAATAAAACTTTTAAAATATACACAATGTTGAAGATGGTGTGGGTAAATGAAGGTTTCCTCGAATAGGCCCACAAATAGATTGGCAAAACTGGGTGCCACTCGAGACCCCATTGCGGTGCTTGTATGCTGTGCATAAATACATTTTTGGAATTCAAAATAAATATGCGTTAAAATATAAAACGGAGACCTTTAAGAACAAAATCATGCTGTGCCTGGTTAAGGTGTCTGGGTCATTATTAAGAAAATGGGCCACCGCATCAATCCCCAGGTCATGGTCGATCACAGTGTATAATATCCATTGTGACCAATAAATATTCAGTCTTCCATTCTGCTTTTAAAATGGAGGAAATAAAATCAGTTGTATCTTTAAGATAAAATGTCAGATTAAAAACGTATTTATGCAGAAGCAAATCTAGATAGTGTGATAGTGTGACACAGAACCTATACCAGACACAATAGGGCGACCAGGTGGATTTTAAGTATTTTTATGTACCTTCGGTAAATAATAAAAAATAGGCGTGGAGGGTTCTTGAAGGAGGATGAATTATTTTTTGGATTTGTTTAAAATACCCGCATGGAAACCTTCATTGACCAATATTTTCAGTTAGTCAGTGTACAGGGTGGGCCATTTATATGGATACACCTTAATAAAATGGGAATGTTTGGTGATATTAACTTCCTGTTTGTGGCACATTAGTATATTTGAGGGGGGAAACTTTTCAACGTGGGTGGTGACCATGGTGGCCATTTTGAAGTCAGACATTTTGAATCCAACTTTTGTTTTTTCAGTAGGAAGAGGGTCATGTAACACGTAAAACTTATTGGGAATTTCACAAGAAAGACAATGATGTGCTTGGTTTTAACGTAACTTTATTCTTTCATGAGTTATTTACAAGTTTCTGACCACTTATAAAATGTGTTCAATGTGCTGCCCATTGTGTTGGATTGTCAATGCAACCCTCTTCTCCCACTCTTCACACACTGATTAGCAATACCGCAGGAGAAATGCTAGCACAGGCTTCCAGTATCCGTAGTTTCAGGTGCTGCACATCTCATATCTCACAGCATAGACAATTACCTTCAGATGACCCCAAAGATAAAAGTCTAAGGGGGTCAGATCGGGAGATCTTGGGGACCATTCAACTGGCCCACGACAACCAATCCACTTTCCAGGAAACTGTTCATCTAGGAATGCTCAGACCTGACACCCATAATGTGGTGGTGCACCATCTTACTGGAAAAACTCGGGGAACGTGCCAGGTCCGAGCATTCCAAGCACATCATTGTTTTTCTTGTGAAATTCCTAATAAGTTTGATGTGTCACATGACCCTCTTCCTATTGAAAAAACAAAAGTTGGATTCCAAATGGCCACCATGGTCACCACCCATCTTGAAAAGTTTCCCCCTCACATATACTAAATGTGCCACTAACAGGAAGTTAATATCACCAACCATTCCCATTTTATTAAGGTGTATCCATATAAATGGCCCACCCTGTATTTCTTACTAGGTTCTGAGGGTAGAGTTTTGTCAAATTTGGGGTCAGTTTTCTCGTCCTCCCTCGTTTCTCTTCCGACCTCCCCTGCATCCCCGTCTCCGCTGTCTTTTCTTTTTTACCCTTAAAGGGGAGGCTATGTCTACCAACTCCATTGGGGTTACGGTTTTCAGTGGCGGTGGTGATTTCTGAATTAGGCTCCTTTCACACTATGAAAAGGACCCGTTGTATAACACCCGTTATAAAATCGCGGGTTAAAATGGCCATTAGAAAAGCCCTAACTTACATTAGTAAATCCCATTATAGTCTATGGGATTGTTCTAATACACGTTTTAACCCGTTCTCGCCCGTCATTCATACCGCACGTTATTTTGGGACGGGGAGATAGTAGCAGGAGAAATGGTGCATGCACTATTTCTCCCGCTACTATTTCCCGTCCCAAAATAACGTGCGTTATGAATGACGGGCGAGAACGGGTTAAAACGTGTATAAGAACAATCCCATAGGCTATAATGGGATTTACTAATGTAAGTTAGGGCTTTTCAAATGGCCATTTTACCCCACGATCGCCCCCGCGATTTTATAACGGGTGTTATACAACGGGTCCTTTTCATAGTGTGAATGGAGCCTTATGCAGGGAGGTCTAAAAAAACTGTGGTATTGTGTTGGTTGTAAGGTAAGGATTGATCCATATTGGGGACTGTCGAGGTGAAAAGCTGGTGTGGGTTAGGGGGAGGTTTTCCAGAGGGGTGAAGTATAAATGGCATGGATTATTGGTAGCTGGAAATCTTCAAGAAAACATTCTTGGTCGGATGCAGAAAAGCGGCCTGAGGGAAGGAGACTGGTAGGTTCATGTGTAGGAATTAGTCGAGCAGGAGTTAATGAAATCAATAAGTTCCTATGGGAGCTGAATAGGAGGGGCCAGACTGGTAGGTGGGTGAATGGTGGTGGAGGTCTGAGTACTAATAATGGATTTGCTAGAGACTGGGGAAGAGGGGTGATGTGTAGTGAGGGTCTGTTTGCTGAGAGAGTTAAAATTGGATTAGGGGGTATGGTCCAGATGGCGAGTGTTCCTGGGTCTGGGTCAACGGGGGTAATGGGACCGAGAAGTGACTGTCGAGGATTTAGTATTCTGTCTGTGGGAGAAACAGATGCAGTTTAATTGTAGGTCTGTGTTCTGTTGGTGTGGTGGGTTTCTGGTGAACGTCAGCTAGTTTGTCTGTTTTGAGCCAGTATTTAATGTTGTTTTGTTGATAGTCGTCCCTATCTCTGTTTAGTTTGGTCAGTTTCTTATGTAAATTCTCTTCCTCCAATTTAAGTGTTTTATCACTATAAGCGGACTGCCATTTGGCATATTCTGGTAGGTGTTGAAATTTGGAGAGTTTGAAAATGCAATTGTTTATCTTATCAGAGATGTCATCTACAACTGAATCTCTTTTCAGACAATAGTTGCAATAATGTAACATATGCTCTTAGAAATATGCTGCAATATTTACTTAATATTAAGCTGAATAGTCTTTTAGGGGGAGATTTATTAAAAACCTGTGCAGAGAAAAGTTAACCAGTTGCCTATGGCAACCAATCAGATTGCTTCCTTCATTTTTCACAGGCCTCTAAAAATGAAAGAAGCAATATGATTGGTTGCTATCGGCAACTAGTCAACTTTTCCTCTACACAGGTTTTGATAAATCTTCCCTTTAATGTATACCTATGCTGTGTATTATATTCTAATGCTGTTTTGAATGCTTTACCTGGTTTTAACCTTATACTGTACACCCCTCCCCCTTGATTTGGTGCCCATTTCTGGGCTATATAAACCTGTTACCTATGACATTACCTTACCCTGATCTGAGGAAGGGAGGTCTCCTCCCGAAACACGTAATCCTGTCATTTTTATTATTTTTATCAATAAACTGTCCTGCTGATGACTTTCCTACTACTTCTGGCATCCGCCTCATCCTTCCACAAGGGTCTGCAGCGCCATACTCCAAAGGTTTTCTTTGCTATACTTCCACATTTCACTCCCAGGATGACTGTTGTCTTCTCCTGCAACCCATTGGCATAGCAGCGACTCGCACCACTGGTACCCTGATTAAATTGTGGGTTACATGCGCATTTATACTAATTTTAAGGTGAGTGGCCATCTATAAGCTCCGTGGGGTCGCCGTCCGATATCTAAGGGTAATACACAAGGTGCCGTCCGTCGGTCCTTTTTTCTTTCTATTTCTACAGATCTTTCCCAGTATCGCCCTCCAATCAGCTGACTGAAAGTCATATGAAGTTTCTCAAAGTGAATGGTAGGTAGCGAGTTGCAGTACCAGGCACAACCACTACCAAAAGAATGGAGCTGATCTTGGTAAGGAGTAAAAAAGATGCTTAGGGGAAAACCTAAGGCCCTTCAGTCAGATGATTCAGTCAGGAGTTGAGCCCCCACCAATCTGATATTGATGCTCTATTCTAGGGATTTTGTAGACCTGGAAAATCCCTTTAAAAGGGGTTATCCAAAGATTAAAACGTGTCACCTAGCCACAGGATCACAAGAATATGAGGGTCCCTTGTCCCCCAAGTGACTAGAGCAGCGCCACTCCATGCACATACGAAGGGACTCAGCAGTACCATAGTGTGTGAATGGAGCTGCTGAGAAGGGACAAGGGACCTGCTTTGTCATAACTGGTGGAGGTCCCAACGCTTACATTCTTCACCAAATATATACTTGTTACCTACCCGTTGAAAGGTTATAAGTTGGGGGATGACCCTTTTAAGGCTAGGTTCAGGGTCGTATTGGAATTTCATGCTGCACAGCTGTGTAGTTGGTGAAACCACATTTTTGTGCAGGTTTCAAATTTCACATTTAGGGTATGTTCACACTAAGGAATCTCTGTGCCGAATTTCGATTAGGAATGACAGATATAAGGCTCTTTCTCAGGTGCGGCTCCCAAAATCAGTCTCAGGATAATTATTTACTTATATGGCACTGAGGAGCTGCTGTAGGCAGCGCTATCACTGCTCTCCCCTCCCTTCCTATTGGTAGATTCCAACTGACTTTTTTTGAATCTCAACTGTTAAGTGCAGTCAATGTGAGGCGAGCAGCAAAGAAAGAGGAGGCTGAACACTCTACAGTACAGCATGCCTGGCCTGGCTATTGTTTATTTACTCCTTTTTGTTTAGTTTTTTTTAATATTCACTTCATCACACTTCATGGCTATTAGAGGCGCTGCAGGAAAACACCAGCCCTAGAGACACCTCCAGCATGCTGGTTGGCAACCATAGGCCTACCCAAACTGGCATCTTTGGACAAGTTGAGGCAACATTAGGGAACTGTTTGCCATATATATTTCAGAATTCTTCTTCAAAACATCTAAGGAAGAGACAGGCTGATATCTGAAAAGACGACAATTGGCATCTACATTCAACACTGACACAGCAAAGAAAATCACAGAAATCAAAGCCCACTAAAACAACAGGAGTGGTAAAGGTCATTGCCTCAATAACCTACATCGGACCACCACACATTAAAGCAACTACTAGACCACTGGGGATTTGATCCAGGGTCCTAGGACTGATAGCCTTTTCCCGGGGTCAAGAAGGAATTTTTCCTCTGGGACATGAATTGGCTGAAAGTATCCAGAAGTTTTTGCCTTTTTCTAGATCAAATGCTTAGGACGGCATTTTCCAAACAGTGTCCCTCCAGCTGTTGCAAAACTACAACTCCAGGCATGCTGGGTGTTGTAATTTTGAAACAGCTGGAGGCACACTGAAGGGAATTTATCAAATCTGGTGTAAGTTTTGGCCATTATTAGTCCACAAGTGTCAAGGAGAAAGTAACAGAAGTGCGACAAATTTATCAAGTGGCACACAGACTTTGATGAATCACCACAGAACTGTTATACTTTAGTCTGGTTAAATGTTGCAGAAAAGTTGCAGCTGTGCGACAACTGTATCATATGTCACACGGACCTTAATACAATTGTCTCATAGAGCAGTGGTTCTCAACCTATTTCGCAACTGTACCCCCAAAGGGTGAAAGTATGTCCGTGGGTACCCCTTGCACGGAACTTAAGCGCGAGGGGTACCCGCAGACAAAATAAGTAATAAAAGTACTTCATTTCATAATGGTGCGTGCTTACCTTTCTAATGCGATACTTAATCCCATTGTGCCATTATTCCCCCCGTCCGATCCCCCTTGGCCAATATATGAGATACATACAATAACACCCTCCCATACTGCGATGTTACACTTAATCTAACATGCTTACCAGGCCTGTGTCTATGCCGCATGGATTTGGAGGGCCGCACTGACGGGTGACGCCCTTCTGCACTGTGCCGGCACCTCCGCGCAACATCAGGGATGTCACACGTCAGGCCCAGCAGCCACTGCAGCTCACGTAAGGTGGCCGCAGCTCCGGCCATGGTATAATATAGTGAGCTGCCGCTGCGACTACGGTGTCCAATCCCCGCTCTGCGCTGACAAATACTGGCCAATGAATGGACAGTATTTTTCAGCGAATTGCCACACCCCCGCATAACCCTTGGTGTACCCCTGGTTGAGAACCCTTGTCATAGAGTCATTTCGATAGTTCTATAGGGCAGGGCTGACCTGCCTCTATATCTGCCCCCTGCGATATTTCTGCGACATTTCACAAAAAGTCGCAAGTAATAAATCAGTGATCACTGCACAAAGTATTCTTAAATAGGAACACTTCACGATAATGAAATTTAAACGTTCTATAAAAAATGTTGAACGTGCCCAGCCTGCGACTTTTCAGGCGACAAATTTAGACTAAAAAAAAAAGCAGTCTAAAATGGTTTGATAAAACACTGGCTTAGGGATAGGGACCTATTTTTGCTATAGTAAAAAAAAAATAAAAGAAAGATTAGTAATGATAATAATATTATTTATATAAGTGATATTACTATAGTAATGAGTAATAAGAACAGAAAAAACAACTATAGTATAAATTATAAATTATAATAAGAAATATATAGTAAGAGACATCGGGGGCTTTGATCCAGGGTCCTAGGACGCCTTTTTCCCGGGGTCAGGAAGGAATTTTTCACATGATATGAATTCGCCGAATGTGTCCAGGGGTTTTCGCCTTCTTCTGGATCAACAGCTTTAATAATAGGGATTCCATAGGACTAGAGTAATAATAGTAATCGAAGTATACTACTAGTAATAATACTAAAATAGGAAGAAAGTAATACTTGGGAAACAATAATTATTACCAATAAATGATTTGTTATAATCTTAACTTTGTGTCGTCCTCTTCCTTTTTTCTATAACGTAGAAAAACTTTCAATATAAAATTATTCCACATACTATATTTTCTACAAGATGCAAGTAAAAATCTTGCTGAAAAGTCCCCCAATATGTATGTATGTATATATGTATGTATATATGTATATATATATATATATATATATATATATATATATATATATATATATATATATATATATATATATATATATATATATATATATAGATCCACACATTTAAAGTGTACAATGGGGTTCTAGCTAATTTTTTTTTATAAGAAAGCATCTGGCTTTCCCAAGCTCTAGACTTACATAGGAATCATAATGGTGCTAACAGCAGTGTCTACAGAGTCATTACTAATAATATTTCTTTTTTTATATAGCGCACACACGTTCTGCAGCGCTGTACACTCAAATTGGCACCCACAATCTAAATTTACCTATCAGTTTGTCTTTGTAGAGTGGGAAGGAACTGGAGGAAACAAGAGGAGAACATACAAACTCCATGCAGATGTTGTACTTGGTGGGTATTGAACCTTGGGACGGTCCAAGCTATTTGACCGCCGGTGGAGACAAATTTGCGAGCTAAGTGCCTCACTATCTCATAGTTTCACATTTGCATCTATTACACCATAGCTGTATAGCTCTCCATGTTTTAACTGCATATTCATGTTGCACCTATATCCTTGTGCTGGCAGTGTGCTGCTGCATTCTTCTGTTGCTGTATATCTAGCCTAGTAGCGTGCACCTGTAGGCCAGGTCCATATAATAGTTTGGTATCAACTAAAGTGCTGGCTGACTTATTCTTTGTCTGTATTGCACATACGGGGGAGGGGCTACCTCCATGTTGGCCTTGCACCCCACCCACCTCTATCAGGTGTGTATATAAGGTGTCTTGGATGTTCCAGATCCTGCCATGCTTACTGAACTGTTCACACAGAGGCATATTCACAGTGTAGGGTCCGTCCCAGGAGGCTACCTTATCGCGGTGGGACGGTCCAAGCTATTTGACCGCCGGCGGAGACAAATTTGCGAGCTAAGTGCCTCACTATTTCATAGTTTCACATTTGCATCTATTACACCATAGCTGTATAGCTCTCCATGTTTTATCTGCATGTTCATGTTTCACCTACATCCTTGTGCTGGCAGTGTGCTGCTGCATTCTTCTGTTGCTGTATATTTAGCCTGGTAGCGTGCACCTGTAGGCCAGGTCCATATAATAGTTTGGTATCAACTAAAGTGCTGGCTGACTTATTCTTTGTCTATATATATAGATCCACACATTTAAAGTGTACAATGGGGTTCTAGCTAATTTTTTTTTATAAGAAAGCATCTGGCTTTCCCAAGCTCTAGACTTACATAGGAATCATAATGGTGCTAACAGCAGTGTCTACAGAGTCATTACTAATAATATTTCTTTTTTTATATAGCGCACACACATTCTGCAGCGCTGTACACTCAAATTGGCACCCACAATCTAAATTTACCTATCAGTTTGTCTTTGTAGAGTGGGAAGGAACTGGAGGAAACAAGAGGAGAACATACAAACTCCATGCAGATGTTGTACTTGGTGGGTATTGAACCTTGGACCCCAGTACTGCAAGGCAAGGGAACAGCACAAACCATTGAGCCACCATAATTATATGTCAATCAGGAGCTTGGAAAGCTGGGTGATTTCTGCTAAATATCCTTCAAGGATTTCTTTGTTTAACCAAATTGGGGAAGAACCATGGCTGACACCACAGCTCCCACAAGTGTCCACATCCAAAACCAAGACTTTTCAATAAATCTACATACTGTAGTTATGTATGATAAGGAAGTAGTGCATGAGTTAGTCCATAAAGCCTCTTTTACAGTGTTCTAACATGGAGAAAAGACCATTGAAACAAAAAAACAAAAAAACACACACACCAAAACACTGCGGTTTACATGAAAAAAAAGACAAAAATGCCATGAACAACATTGAAAAAACATAGCAAAACACTGTACATGAATGCCAGGCCATGTTCAGACGGCAGAATTTTCATGCGGAATTTCACAAAAGAATTCTGCCGAAAATGTACTGCCCATAGACTTTACTGGGATTCACACAGCAGAATTTCTGTGGTGGCAATTGCACTGCAGAAATTCCACATTCTGCAAAATGGTGGAAATTGTTTTTTTTATTTATTTATTTATTTATTTTTTCAAATCAACTGGTGCCAGAAAGTTAACCAGATTTGTAAAATACTTCTATTTCCAAAACTTCATCCTTCCAGTACTTAGCTGCTGTATGCTCCACATGAAGTTTTTTTAGTTCTTCCCAGTCTGACCACAGTGCTCTCTGCTGACACCTCTGTCCGTGTCAGAAACTGTCCAGAGCAGGAGAGGTTTGCTATGGGAATTTGTTCCTGCGCTGGACAGTTGCTGACACGGACAGAGGTGTCAGACAGAAAATAACTACACAACTTCCTCTGTAGTATACAGCATCTGATAAGTACTGGAAGGATTAAAGCATACCCATCAGATCCAACAACAAAAAATATATATTTTTAATATATCACTCAGTACCTAATCCTGACCATGTACATCTATTTTTATTATTACACTTTTAATTTAGCTCACTAGTCTGAATTCCTCTCAAAGGGAGGGGGCGTGGCCTCACTGTGCAGGTCTCCGCCCCCTCCCTCAGTATGCTGTCTGCTCACAACTCCCCTAGCATTAGCAAAACTACAACTCCCAGCTTGTCCTCACTGACAGTAGCGGGACACAAGCTGACAGTGGGAGGATTGTTCTTCCAGCTCTGAGCCCTGCAGTCACAGCTGTCAATCAAGGAAGTGTGTCCATGACATAGGTGATGATGCATGGACACAGCAGGACTAGTATGTGTCCAAGCAGGCGGGGGGGGGGCAGTCATTTGACTTTTTTTCAGTATGAAATACCGAAAATGTTCTAATGAAAGCAATTTCAAAACCTATTAGTTTTGCATGCTTTACAACATATCCAAAGTTTTTGTATCTGACCGTGCCCATTTAAGATTTTTAAATAGAAGTCAATTACAAATCTGTTCAACTTTCTGGCACCAGTTGATTTAAAAAATGTTTTCCACCGGAGTACCCCTTTAACTCCTTAAGGACACAGGGCGTACCTGTACGCCCTTGCGCCCACACCCTTTCTATAACGGGGGGTCATGCCGTGACCCCGCGTCATAGTAGGCCCAGGCCCGATATAACAACGGCCGAGACCTTTAGCTAATAGCGGGCGTTACCAATTGCTCGCCGCATCTATAGTTACAAAAATGCACTCCTGGCAGCTCAGTCGGCCTGATCGAGACCACCGCGGTAAAACTGCGGTGGTCCCAATCAGCTAGGACGCACAAGGAGGGTCCTATAGCATCTCTTAAACTGACATAGCATTGATCAGTGTAAGAGTTCAGTGTATCGCATGTTATAGTCCCCTATGGGGGCTATAACATTGCAAAAAAAAGTGAAAAAAAAATAAAAGTTAATAAAGATGATTTAACCCCTCCCCTAATAAAAGTTTGAATCACCGCCCTTTTCCCATAAAAAATAAAATAAACATATGTGGTATTGCCGCATGCGTAAATGTCCGAACTATAAAAATATTGTTAATTAAACCGCACGGTCAATGGCACACACATAAAAAAATTCTAAATAGTGTATTTTTGGTCACTTTTTATACCATTAAAATGTTTTTTATAAAAAGCGATCAAAACAAAATGGTACCGATAAAAACTTCCAATCATGGCGCAAAAAATTTGCCCTCATACCGCCCCATACGCGGAAAAATTTATAGGGATCAGAAGATGACAATTTTAAACGTATTCATTTTTGTGCATGTAGTTATGATTTTTTCCAGAAATAAGACAAAATCAAACCTATATATAAGTAGGGTATCAATTTAATCGTATGGACCTACAGAATAAATATTCATTAAAATAAGTAATTTTTACCGAAAAGTGCACTGCGTAGAATCTGAAGCTCCCAAATGTTACAATATTGTGTTGTTTTTTTTTTTTTCCAATTTTGCCCCACAAATATTATTTTTCTGGGTTTGCCGTAAATTTTGTGGTGAAATAATTGATGTCATTCCAAAGTACAATTGGTGGCGCAAAAAATAAGCCCTCATAAGGCTCTGTAGATGCAAAATTGAAAGAGTTATGATTTTTAGAAGGTGATGAGGAAAAAAAAGTGCAAAAACTGAAAAAAAAAAAAACTGTGGTCCTTAAAAGGGGTATTCCAAGAAAAAAAAACTTTTTTTTTTATATCAACTGGCTCCAGAAAGTTAAACAGATTTGTAAATTACTTCTATTAAAAAAACTTAATCCTTTCAATAATTATCAGCTGCTGAAGTTGAGTTGTTGTTTTCTGTCTGGCAACGGTACTCTCTGCTGACATCTCTGCTTGTCTCGGGAACTGCACAGAGTAGAAGAGGTTTGCTATGCGGATTTGCTTCTACTCTGGACGGTTCTCGAGACAGGTGTCATCAGAGAGCACTTAGAAAAGAACAACTCAACTTTAGCAGCTCATAAGTACTTAAAGGATTAAGATTTTTTAATAGAAGTAATTTACAAATCTGTTTAACTTTCTGGAGCCAGTTAATATATAAAAAAAAAAGTTTTTTCCTGGATAACCCCTTTAAGGGGTTAAAGTGTCCCTCCCATGTAATTCTCGAACCTGATCTTTTGATCTAGAAGAGCTAGCGGAGATGTTACTCAATAACGGGCAGCTTGGTCGTAATGAATAGACCTCCACACACATTAGAATGTTGGCCAAGCTACAGGTTGAGGAACACGGATCTAAGGTATATGGCCTGCAGACCTCCACCAACTGGTGTAAACTACAACTCCTAGCATGCCCGGACAGCCAACGGCCGTCCATCTTCGCTGCAGGGACCATCCGACTAGTGACGCTGCATTATTGACGCTGTGCGCAGCGGACGTCCGTGACGTCAGGGGCGTTCCTGCGCATAGACGTCCCAGCGCGGTGTCGTCAATGCAGCGTCACTAGTCTGGGGCCAGCCTGGAGCAGAGAAGAGGGCCTCCCGGTGAAGATGGACAGCCCAGACCGGCTCACCCTCCCCACCGGAATGCGGACGGTCCCTGCAGCTACTAAGCAACAGGACCGAGAGAACTGGGGAGGTGAGTAGACAACGAGGGGGACCTATAGGATGATTGAGGGGGCGGTTTGACAGGGGGGGGTGATGATGATGGGGGGGGGGTCTGGATGATGACAGGGGGTTGACAGGGGATGATGTATTTTTCCCCCTAGGCTTATACTCGAGTCAATAAGTTTTCCCAGGTTTTGGGGGGTGAAAGTAGGGGCCTCGGCTTATATTCGGGTCTGCTAATACTCGAGTATATACGGTATATAATACAACTAGCCTGTCCAGCATACAGTCGCCTCTGTCAGCTGGATGGCAACCAACATGGAAGCTTTCTAGCTTTCCCCTATAACACCAAATAGTTTTTCTGTTCATATTCTCTTTAGTAAGAACCTTACCATATATTTTCTTTACAAAAAGAGCTCCGATAAGCTGCAGTTATACAGTTAACTATCCAGTAGTTCCTTTTCTCAGCTGCCATCTGCCGCAACATTGATCTCTAACCCCTAAATGGAATCCCATTCATCACGCCTAAAGTCTGAACAGATTGCGTTCTCTTCTTAAGTTACAGTTCCATCAACTGCATTTACTCCATAAACCGGGCCAGTCCATTAGGTGTCATATAGGCGCCATAAAACGGATCTTCACTTAAGCCAAACAGATGATAGCTGCACATAATATCCTAATAATACAGATAGTAAAGCAACATAAAGCCATAAAAGGAACTTACAGCATACAGCTGGTATGTATAACAGAGGAATATCAGTGTCCATATTAGTCTATGTTCACACGCCGGAATTCCGGTGGAATTACTTGTGTTCAAGCACCATTGACTTTAGGGGTGCTCCGGAGGAAAACTTTTATTTATTTATTTATTTTTTTTAAATCAACTGGTGCCAGAAAGTTAAACAGGTTTGTAAATTACTTCTATTAAAAAAAAAAAATCTTTATCCTTCCAGTACTTATTAGCTGCTGAATACTACAGAGGAAATTATTTTCTTTTTGGAACACAGTGCTCTCTGCTGACATCTCTGTCCATAATAGGAGAAAATCCCCATAGCAAACATATGCTGATCTGGACAGTTCCTAAAATAGACAGATGTCAGCAGAGAGCTCTGTGTTCAAAAAAAGAAAAGAATTTCCTCTGTAGTATTCAGCAGCTAATAAGTACTGGAAGGATTAAGATTTTTTTTATAGAAGTAATTTACAAATCTGTTTAACTTTCTTGCAACAGTTGATTAAAAAAATAAATAAAAAGTTTTCCACCGAAGTACCCCTTTAATGGGATTTAGCTGTGGAATTTCGCAAAATATGAGACGGATCTTATATATTTGCAGAAAGTGGAATTTCCGTAGTGGAATTGCCCAATGCTCTGTATGCTAGCCGTCACGCCCCCTCCCACAGACACGGATGGAGGGGATGGGGTTAAGTTACGTCACAAACACAGAAGCTCAAGGCTTCTGTGTTCAGAACCCACGGTGCCGGCCCAGAGATCGCTAGAGGGTCCCAGCGGCTGGACCCTGCGATCTGACATCTTATCCCCCTATCCTTTGGATAGGGAATAAGATGACTAGGGGCGGAGTACCCCTTTAACCTGTTCAGGACGCCGGGCGTATGCATACGCCCTGCATCCCGAGTCCTTAAGGACGTGGGGCGTATGCATACGCCCGTGGGAATTCCGGTCCCCGCCGCTAGCCGGTTGGGGACCGGATCGGAATGCCTGCTGAAATCATTCAGCAGGCACCCCGGCACATTGCCCAGGGGGGTTCTGAGACCCCCCATGTTGGCGATCGCAGCAAATCGCATGTCATGCGATTTTCTGCTATTCCGGGCTGATCGGGTCTCTGGTGACCCGATCACCTGGAAAATAGGGATGATCTGAGCTGTCAGTGACAGCCCCGATCATCCTGAGGGCTAGGAGCGAGGTCGCAGTGCTGCGATCTCCACCTATTCCCTGCCATTGGTCAGAACTGATTCTGACCAATGGCAGAGCAGGACAGTGGGTTGCCATGGCAACCCCCCGTTCTGCCCACCCCTGGATGTCGAGGAGATCGTGGGAAGAAGATGGAGGCCGGGTACCTGCAGGAGAAGATGCCTGGAGATCCCCGATCGTCGCTGGAGACTGCTGGATCCTGGGTCAGGTAGGGAAACTACAGTGGGGGGGCTGTCTGGGCATGCTCGGAGCTGTAGTTTTGCAACATCTGGAGGGTCACAGTTTGGAGACCACTGTTACAGTGGTGCCCAAACGGTAGCCCTCCAGATGTTGCCAAACTACAACTCTCAGCATGCCTGGACTGTCCAGGCATGCTGGGAGTTGTAGTTCTGTAACATCTGTCCCTTCAGATTTAGCAATTTTCATGATTTGTTTTTAAATTGCTGCTCTATTTGAAGCCCTCTAATTTTTTCAAAAAGCAAAAATATGTCCATTTTAATGATGCCAACATAAAGTGGACATATTGTATTTGTGAATAAAAATAAAAATTTATTGTGAATATCCATTTTCCTTACAAGTAGAGAGCTTCAAAGTTAGAAAAATGCTAAATTTTCATGAAATTTGGGGATTTTTCACCAAAAAAGGATGCAAGTAATGCCCAAAATTTACCACCAAAATAAAGTAGAATATGTCACGAAAAAAACAATCTCAGAATCAGAATATTCGGTAAAAGCGTTTTCGCGTTATTAATTCGTAAAGCGACGGTGGTCAGAATTGCGAAAAAGGGCTGCGTCCTTAAGGGGTTAAAGGTTTTTTTTCAGGACTTCTCAGGATAGGTCGTCAATATCTGATCAGCAGGGGGTCCAACACCTGGCACCCCCCATACACAGTGAATGGAGCCTGAAGCAGACTGTTTCATACAATGGGGGAGATTTATCAAAATCTGTGCAGAGTAAAAGTGGTACAGATGCCAAAGCAACCAATCAGATGGCTTCTTGTTATGTTTCAGAGGCCTTTTTTTTCAAAAAATTAAAGCAGTAACCTGATAGGTTGCTATGGGCAACTGCACCACTTTCCCTCTGCAATGGTTTTGATAAATCTTACCGACATATGAAAGCTGAGCTGCAGTAACCCAGCACGGCCACTAGGGATGTAAGAAAAAAAAAAAAAAAATCGATTTGCGCGATTATAGCGATTTTTCATTTGGCGATACTGAATCGATTCAAAATATTTTTGAATCGATCCTTTTAGTGATGTGGAATTTGTATCTCCTGACACCCGGAAAAGCATGTCCCAGGCATCAGGAGATACAAATTCCACATTTGTGGAGCCGGGCAGGCCGGATCTGATGTGGCGGCGCTCTGGGTGTATGGAGCGGACTCCGACTCGTGCCCGCTCCGTACTCTGTGGCCCCCGGCTGATTTCAGTAGCCGGGGGCCGCTGATGCATCACCGCCGCTAATATCCAGTATGCGGCGCTCAGAGGGGTGTATGGAGCGGGCTCCGGACTCCTGCCCGCTCCATACTCTGCAGCCCCCGGCTGTTTTCAGTAACGTGGGACCAGCATTCTAAGAGGGAATATCTACAACACTGGCTTACTGTGTGTATTGTGGATGCAGCGGCTGCAGCTCTGGCAAGGGGCAGGGGTCAGACCCTCACCCATCAGATACTGAGAGCTTAGGCTGGGTTCCCATTACGTTTTCCCCCATACTGGAGCGCATACGGCAGGGGAGAGCTAAAAACTTGCGCTCCCGTATGTAATTCATTTCAATGAGCCGACCAGAGTGAAACGTTCGGTCTGGTCGGCTCATTTTTCCCTCGTATGCGCTTTTCCCCCGGACCTAAAACTGTGGTCGACCACAGTTTTAGGTGCGGGGAAAAAGCGCATACGGGGCAAAAATAAGCCGACCGGACCGAACGTTTCACTCCGGTCGGCTCATTGAAATGAATTACATACGGGAGCACAAGTTTTTAGCTCTCCCCTGCAGTATGTGCTCCCTGCATACAGATGCACACTCTGCTCAGCCGAGGGTTCATGTGCCTTGAACCAGAAGTGGAGATAAAGCCATTGCCAGACGACTCTAGAGGCAACTTATCTCAGCAAGAACAGGAATCAACATGTTGAATTCCATATGTCCAACCGTGTTGCCAATTTCAGTGAGGTCGACGACAGGCACATTAACCATGGCAATGCCGGGTCCCCGTATAGGAGGTCGCAGGTAGTCCCAGCAGTTGGACCCCCGCGATCAGACACTTATCCCTAACCTGCGGATAGGGAATAAGTGTCTAAAACTGCTGTACTCCTTTAAATTTGGCCAAGTCTGTCAATTTTCACAGGATCGGACAACTTAAAGGGGTACTCCCGTGGAAAACTTATTTTTATTTTTATTTTATTTTTTTTAATCAACTGGTGCCAGAAAGTTAAACAGATTTGTAAATTACTTCTATTAAAAAAAATCTGTATCCTTCCAGTACATTTTAGGAGCTATATACTACAGAGGAAATGCTTTACTTTTTAGATTACTCTGATGTCATGACCACAGTGCTCTCTGCTGACCTCCCCTGCCCATTTCAGGAACTGTAAAGAGCAGGAGAAAATCCCCATAGCAAACATATGATGTGCAGGACAGTTCCTAAAGTGGACAGCAGAGGCCAGCATAGAGCACTGTGGTCATGACATCAGAAAAATCTAAAAAGTAGAGCACTTCCTCTGACGTATATAGCCCCTAAAAAGTACTGGAAGGATTAAGATTTTTTTAATAGAAATAATTTACAAATCTGTAACTTTCTGGTACCAGTTGATTTAAAAAAAAAAAAAAAAAAAAAAAGTTTTCCACAGGAGTACCCCTTTAACCCTATCCTGCGGGTAGGTGATAAGGCTCTATGGCTGCAGATGTCCTTTAACCTAATACGCGGTTCTCCAACCTCCAGCTGAAAAACCATAACTCCCACCATGCACTGATCGCGTTCAGGAGTTGCAGTATTGCAACAGCTAAAGTGCCACAGATAGGGGAACACGGATCTAATGTATATAGTAGAGATGAGCGAGCTTACAGTAAATTCGATTCGTCACGAACTTCTCGGCTCGGCAGTTGATGACTTATCCTGCATAAATGAGTTCAGCTTTCAGGTGCTCCGGTGGGCTGGAAAAGGTGGATACAGTCCTAGGAAAGAGTCTCCTAGGACTGTATCCACCTTTTCCAGCCAGCGGGAGCACCGGAAAGCTGAACTAATTTATGCAGGATAAACCATCAACTGCCGAGCCGAGAAGTTCATGACGAATCGAATTCACTGTAAATTCGCAAATATCTAGTATATAGCCTACTTACCTCCAGCTATGGCAAAACTACAACTCCCAGCATGCCCGGACAGCCAACGGCTGTCCGGGCATGCTGGGAGTTGTAGTTTTGCACCAGCCGGAGGGGGTGCAGGTATACTGAATTTTTTTTATACAAAAGGTATGTAGAGACCTGGCAGCGATGACATACACCTCCCGACATTGATCCATCCGTCACTATCATCAATCACACAGCTCCATAACGCACAAGGCAAAATAAACGCAATAGCGCAATAAAAAGTAACGCACAAATAAAAATTCTGTCCCTACGGTGCAAAAGCGACCGTGTGAACGCAGCCATACGCCGCGCAGTTATTGTACATACAGTTTCATCATTATTCATGCCAGCCTTTATACATACGGATGGCGGCCACGTCACTGGGAGACATGCAAAGAGGTGCTGCAGCAGCTGCGGCCACAATAACAGATGGAGACATGAGGACACGGTGAGGAGCACACGCCCATAGGCAGAGCCCGGAGAGGAAACAATGGATAAGATGTATGATCACTAGACACCGTGCACATACTCACCGAACAACGTGATGGCCATGGTCGGTGCTCCCTGCTGCCTCACCACATGGAACGGATACAGATCACTGCAAGACATAAAAGTTACAGCGCAGGGCATCAGCCATGGTGCCAGGTGACCCGGGCAGGGAGGGGGCGATCACATGCACCAGCCCCGGGAGATTATCTGTATAAAGGAGCTAAACGGGGGGAGGAGGACACACCGGCCCGGAGGACTCACTGTCTGCACGGAGGAGCCGAGATGATCGCAGTCACGCCGCATCCCTCCGGCTCCCGGTCGCCATCTTGCTGGCTTCCCCCCACATGACCAAAGCTTCATTCAGCTCCTCAGACAGAGGCGGCGGTCAGGCTGGCGGCTGCCTGCGTTGTCCTGGCAACAGGAAATCCTTGCAGCCTCTGCCCCATAATGTCCGCATCCATCTCACCTATGTCATGTATTGTGTGTGGAGCATACAGCAGTATACATAGCCATCCGCAGATACAGCAGCGCGGTGTCCCATAGCAACCAGGTGCCGGTGTGGCGCAGGGCACAACAGTGACTGGATTGGTTGCTATGGGAAACAGCACCACAGGGTACACTGAGGGCCAAAAGCAGGTCAGGGGCATAACTTAAAGGAGTACACCGGTGGAAAAGTTTTTATTATTTATTTATTTTTTTAATACCCCTTAAGGACCAGGCCAATTTTATTTTTGCGTTTTAGTTTTTTCCTACTCTCCTTCTAAAATCCATAACTTTTATATTCCCATCCCCAGACCCGTATAAGGGCTTTTTGCGTGACCAATTGTACTTTGTAATGAAACCTCATTTTACCATAAAATGTACGGCGAACCAAAAAAAAGAAAACATTTTAGGGAGGAAATTTTAATGAAATCTAAAATTTTGCACATTTTGGAGGGTTTTGCTTTCACACTGTACACTTTACGTTAAAAATGACGTGTTCTTTATTCTGTGGGTCAATACGATTAAAAAATACTTTTTATTTTTACATTTTTCAACTTTTTTTAAATACTTTTTATGTCCCCATAGTGGACTATCTATAGCAATCATTTGATTGACTGTGCAGTGCTATGCATAGGACATCGCACTGATCAGTATTATCGGTGATCTTCTGCTCGATCTCAGACCAGAGCAGAAGACCCCGGGAGACGACCGGAGCCAGGTGAGGGGACCTCCGGCCGCCATGCTGGATGATCGGAGCGCTGCGGGAGATCCGATCATCCATTCAAAGTACCGCACTGCCGCAGATGCCGTGATCGTGGATGTCGGCCATTACCGGCGGGTCCCCGGCTGCTGCTAGCAACTGGAACCTGCCGTGTATGACGCGAGCATCGGAACGGTCATACACAGGACGTAAATGTACGTCCTGGTGCGGGAAGTACTGCCAAACCAGGACGTACATTTACGTCCGTGGTTGTTAAGGGGTTAAATGATCTGGTGCCAGAAAGTTAAACAGATTTGTAAATTACTTCTATTAAAAAATCCCTTTGGTACTTTTTAGCAGCTGTATACTACAGAGAAAATTCTTAACTTTTTGAATTTCTTTTTTGTGTTGTCCACAGTGCTCTCTGCTGACACCTCTGTCCATGTCAGGAACTGTCCAGAGCAGCATAGGTTTGCTATGGGGATTTTCTTCTGCTCTGGACAATTCCTGATACGGCATCAGGTGTCAGCAGAGAGCACTGTGGACAAGACAAAATAGAAATTCAAAGAATAAAGATTTTCCTCTGTAGCATACAGCTACTAAAAAGTACTGGAAGGATTAAGATTTTTTTTTTTTTTAATAGAAGTAGCTTACAAATCTGTTTAACTTTCTGGCACCAGTTCATTTAAAAAAGAAAAAGGTTTCCACCGGAGCACCCCTTTAAAATCTGCAAAGTGTCCCATGTTTGCCATGTTCCAGAGTCCC